>NC_060177.1:95827568-95867568 GCF_021184085.1 Oncorhynchus gorbuscha
TTTATTGATTATTCCACATATGTTTATTATCTATTCCACTTGCTTTGGCAATGTTAACATATGTTTCCCTTGCCAATAAAAACCTTTGAATTGAAATTGAATTGAGAACACATGGTCCCTGACTCCAAAACTCTCAAAGACCAACATAGACCCAGACACCAGCTTAGAGCTTCTGAGACTTACTCTACCACATTCACTCAAGGGTGCTTAGAATATCTACTGGAAACGAAGCCTGGGGAAGAGCCGAAGCATCATCAAGGACCCCACACACCCCAGCCACGAGCCGGTCACTCCCTTACCGTCAGGCAGATGGTATTGGAGGTCTGATACCAATAGGTTCAGAGAGTTTCCATCTACAATCCTGTCAGACTGCTGAACACTTGAAATGGACTGACCACCTGTTCTGATTCTAACAGGACTGACTACCTGCTCTGATTCTAACAGGACTGACTACCTGCTCTGATTCTAACCCTAACAGGACTGACCACCTGCTCTGATTCTAACAGGACTGACCACCTGTTCTGATTCTAACAGGACTGACCACCTGCTCGGATTCTAACCTTAACAGGACTGACCACCTGTTCTGATTCTAACAGGACTGACCACCTGCTCTGATTCTAACCCTAACAGGACTGACCACCTGCTCTGATTCTAACAGGACTGACTACCTGCTCTGATTCTAACCTTAACAGGACTGACCACCTGTTCTGATTCTAACAGGACTGACCACCTGCTCTGATTCTAACCCTAACAGGACTGACCACCTGCTCTGATTCTAACCCTAACAGGACTGACCACCTGCTCTGATTCTAACCCTAACAGGACTGACCACCTGCTCTGATTCTAACAGGACTGACCACCTGCTCTGATTCTAACAGGACTGACCACCTGCTCTGATTATAACAGGACTGACCACCTGCTCTGATTCTAACAGGACTGACCACCTGCTCTGATTCTAACAGGACTGACCACCTGCTCTGATTCTAACAGGACTGACCACCTGCTCTGATTCTAACAGGACTGACCACCTGCTCTGATTCTAACAGGACTGACCACCTGCTCTGATTCTAACAGGACTGACCACCTGCTCTGATTCTAACTGGACTAGTACAAAGATCTCAAGATAAGGAGGAAGGTGAGGGATCAGCCCAGAACTACACGGCAGGACCTGGTCAATGACCTGAAGAGAGCTGGGACCACCGTCTCAAAGAAAACCATTAGTAACACACTACGCCGTCATGGGTTAAAGTCCTGCAGCGCACGCAAGGTCCCCCTGCTCAAGCCAGCGCATGTCCAGGCCCATCTGAAGTTTTCCAATGACCATCTGGATGATCCAGAGGAGGAATGGGAGAAGGACATGTGGTCTGATGAGACAAAAATAGAGCTTTTTGGTCTAAACTCCAATCGCCATGTTTGGAGGAAGAAGAAGGATGAGTACAACCCCAAGAACACCATCCCAACCGTGAAGCATGGAGGTGGAAACATCATTCTTTGGTGATGCTTTTCTGCAAAGGGGACAGGACGACTGCACCATATTGAGGGGAGGATGGATGGGGCCATGTATTGCGAGATCTTGGCCAACAACCTCCTTCCCTCAGTAAGAGCATTGAAGATGGGTCTTGGCTGGGTCTTCCAGCATGACAACGACCCGAAACACACAGCCAGGGCAACTAAGGAGTGGCTCCGTAAGAAGCATCTCAAGTTCCCTGGAGTGGCCTAGCCAGTAGCCAGACCTGAACCCAATAGAAAATCTTTGGAGGGAGCTGAAAGTCCTGAAACCTGAAGGATCTGGAGAAGGTCTGTATGGAGGAGGGGGCCAAAATTGCTGCTGCAGTGTGTGCAAACCTGGTCAAGAACTACAGGAAACGTATGATCTCTGTAATTGCAAACAAAGGTTTCTGTACCAAATATTAAGTTATGCTTTTCTGATGTACCAAATACTTATGTCATGCAATAAAATGTAAATTAATTACTTAAACATCATACAATGTGATTTTCTGGATTTTTGTTTTAGATTCCGTCTCTCATAATTGAAGTGTACCTATGATGAAAATTACAGAC
This sequence comes from Oncorhynchus gorbuscha, assembly GCF_021184085.1. Taxonomy (NCBI): domain Eukaryota; kingdom Metazoa; phylum Chordata; class Actinopteri; order Salmoniformes; family Salmonidae; genus Oncorhynchus; species Oncorhynchus gorbuscha. The sequence goes on from NC_060177.1 coordinate 95,829,630, forward strand.
CTCTACGTGCTTTGTAAGTAGGAAAACCTGTAAAATCGGCAGTGTATCAAATACTTGTTCTCCCCACTGTATATATATATATACACATATACACACACACACCCACAAACATACTAAACAAACAGGGGTTGTGCAGGTAGGTAGTCTGCAGGTAGGTAGTCTGCAGGTATAGTTCATTCGGAAAGTATTCAGACACCTTGACTTTTTCCACATTTTCTAACGTTACAACGTTACAGCCTTATTCTAAAATGTATTAAATACATGTTTTTCCTCATCAATCTACACACAATACCCCATAATAGTGGTCTGTGGGGTAGGTAGTCTGAGGGGTAGGTGGTCTGCGGGGTAGGTAGTCTGAGGGGTAGGTAGTCTGAGGGGTAGGTAGTCTGAGGGGTAGGTGGTCTGAGGGGTAGGTAGTCTGAGGGGTAGGTGGTCTGCGGGGTAGGTAGTCTGAGGGGTAGGTAGTCTGAGGGGTAGGTGGTCTGAGGGGTAGGTAGTCTGAGGGGTAGGTGGTCTGAGGGTTAGGTGGTCTGAGGGGTAGGTAGTCTGAGGGGTAGGTGGTCTGAGGGGTAGGTAGTCTGCATCTTGGTAGCCTGCAGGTACAGTAGGTAGTCTGCAGAGCTCATCCATAAAGGAGGCTAATAGATGTTGACAACCTGGGTGGAGTTCAGAGGCTGATTACCTTTGGCTCGCTGGGTAATCAGCTTAGGTGTCTGGAGTGGTAACTAGCTAGCAGAGCTCTGAATTTGCTCCCTGGTAAACAACTTGATTGATTCTGATCTAGTCAACAAAATGAAGTTGATATTTTTTTGTAGCGTGTGTGAAAATGCACTGGATTCCTTTGCATTGTGTGTGTGTGTGTGTGTGTGTGTGTGTGTGTGTGTGTGTGTGTGTGTGTGTGTGTGTGTGTGTGTGTGTGTGTGTGTGTGTGTGTGTGTGTGTGTGTGTGTGTGCGCTCAAAGCCCCCCTACCTTAGAGATGAGTTCGTCGTGGTTAGCCAGGTGTGCCCGACAGTGTATACAGCTGTAGGTGCGATGACACGAGGGCAGGTAGGCCTGAAACGTCTTCGACTTGGTCATCTTCACCATGTCACATGGGCGGGGCTCTGGGCTGTGATTGGCTGATGTGCCGGGGGCTGCGGCGTCCGGGCTAGCGGCGGACGAGCAGCAGCTCTGCTGAACTTGCTGACAGAAGAAGCACTGGAAGATGCAAGCAAAAGCCGTCGTTGTTGAGGAGTGGGTGTGTGGCGGCAGGCTCCACACAGCAACCACGAGGAAACTACACCTGGAGAGGAAGACAGGAAGAATATTAAGACAGAGAGTTAGGAGAGGGGAGAAGAGGGGAGAGGGAAGGAGGAGAGAGGGGGAGAGGAGAGATGAGAATAGGAAAGGAGAGAGGAGAATAGGATAGGGGAGAGGGAGAGAGGAGAATAGGATAGGGGAGAGGGAGAGAGGATAATAGGAGAGAGGAGAAGAGGAGAGGGGAGGGAGAGAGGAGAATAGGAGAGGAGAGGGAGAGAGGAGAACAGGAGAGGAGAGGGAGAGAGGAGAATAGGAGAGGAGAATAGGAGAGGAGAGGAGAGGGAGAGAGGAGAATAGGAGAGGGAGAGAAGGGAATAGGAGAGGGAGAGAGGAGAAGAGAGGGAGAGAGGAGAATAGGAGAGGAGAATATTAGAGGAGAATAGGAGAGGGAGAGAGGAGAATAGGAGAGAGGAGAATATGAGAGGGAGAGAGGAGGGAGAGAGGAGAATAGGAGAGGAGAATAGGAGAGGGAGAGAGGAGAATAGGAGAGAGGAGAATAGGAGAGGAGAATATGAGAGGAGAATATGAGAGGGAGAGAGGAGAATAGGAGAGGAGAATATGAGAGGAGAATATGAGAGGGAGAGGGGAGGGAGAGAGGAGAATAGGAGAGGGTAGGGAGAGAGGAGAATAGGAGAGGAGAGGGAGAGAGGAGAACAGGAGAGGGAGAGAGGAGAATAGGAGCGAGGAGAATAGGAGAGGGTAGGGAGAGAGGAGAATAGGAGAGGAGAGGGAGAGAGGAGAACAGGAGAGGAGAGGGAGAGAGGAGAATAGGAGAGGGGAGGGAGAGAAGAGAATAGGAGAGGAGAGGGAGAGGAGAATAGGAGAGGAGAGGGAGAGAGGAGAATAGGAGAGGAGAGGGAGAGGAGAATAGGAGCGGGGAGGGAGAGAGGAGAATAGGAGAGGGAGAGAAGAATAGGAGAGAGGAGAATAGGAGAGGGGAGGGAGAGAGGAGAATAGGAGAGGGGAGGGAGAGAGGAGCATAGGAGAGGAGAATAGGAGAGGGAGAGACGAGAATAGGAGAGAGTAGAATAGGAGAGGGGAGGGAGAGAGGAGCATAGGAGAGGAGAATATGAGAGAGGAGAATAGGAGAGGGAGAGAGGAGAATAGAGAGAGGAGAATAGGAGAGAGGAGAATAGGAGAGAGGAGAATATGTTGAAGCAATTTCTCAAGACTTCAGTCAGGAAGTTAATGTTGGGTCGCAAATGGGTCTTCCAAATGGACAATGACCCCCAAGCCTACTTCCAAAGTTGTGGCAAAATGGCTTAAGGACAACAAAGTCAAGGTATTGGAGTGGCCATCACAAAGCCCTGACATCAACCCCACAGAAATTTGTGGGCAGAACTGAAAAAGCGTGTGCGAGCAAGGAGGCCTGACTCCGTTACACCAGCTCTGTCAGGAGGAATGGGCCAAAATTCACCCAACTTATTGTCGGAATCTTGTGGAAGGCAACCCAAAACATTTGATCCAAGTTAAACAATTTAAAGGCAATGCTACCAAATACTAATTGAGTATATGTAAACTTCTGACCCACTGGGAATGTGATGAAATAAATAAAAGCTGAAATAAATCATTCTCTCTACTATTATTCTGACATTTCACATTCTTAAAATAAAGTGGTGATACTAACTGACCTAAAACAGGGAATTTTTACTAGGCTTAAATGTCAGGAATTGTGAAAAACTGAGTTTAAATGTATTTGGCTAAGGTGTATGTAAACCTCCAACTTCAACTGATCAGTCACTGTGGGGACGACGTCCTCAATGCACTCATTGATTGAGCCAGTGACTCCTCAATGCCATAGGAAGAATCCCGGAACATGTTCCAGTCTGTGACAGCAAAACAGTCCTGTAGTTTAGCATCTGCTTCATCTGACCACTTTTTAACATTTATCTAGTCACTGATGCTTCCTGCTTTAATTTTAGCTTGTAAGCAGGAATCAGGAGGATAGAGTTATGATCAGATTTACCAAATGGAGGGCGAGGGAGAGGTGTTTATAATTTTACCAAATGGAGGGCGAGGGAGAGGTGTTTATAATTTACCAAATGGAGGGTGAGGGAGAGGTGTTTATAATTTACCAAATGGAGGGCGAGGGAGAGGTGTTTATAATTTTACCAAATGGAGGGCGAGGGAGAGGTGTTTATAATTTACCAAATGGAGGGCGAAGGAGAGGTGTTTATAATTTTACCAAATGGAGGGCGAGGGAGAGGTGTTTATAATTTACCAAATGGAGGGCGAAGGAGAGGTGTTTATAATTTACCAAATGGAGGGCGAGGGAGAGGTGTTTATAATTTACCAAATGGAGGGCGAAGGAGAGGTGTTTATAATTTACCAAATGGAGGGCGAAGGAGAGGTGTTTATAATTTACCAAATGGAGGGCGAAGGAGAGGTGTTTATAATTTACCAAATGGAGGGCGAAGGAGAGGTGTTTATAATTTACCAAATGGAGGGCGAAGGAGAGGTGTTTATAATTTACCAAATGGAGGGCGAGGGAGAGGTGTTTATAATTTTACCAAATGGAGGGCGAAGGAGAGGTGTTTATAATTTTACCAAATGGAGGGCGAAGGAGAGGTGTTTATAATTTTACCAAATGGAGGGCGAAGGAGAGGTGTTTATAATTTTACCAAATGGAGGGCGAAGGAGAGGTGTTTATAATTTTACCAAATGGAGGGCGAGGGAGAGGTGTTTATAATTTTACCAAATGGAGGGCGAGGGAGAGGTGTTTATAATTTACCAAATGGAGGGCGAGGGAGAGGTGTTTATAATTTACCAAATGGAGGGCGAGGGAGAGGTGTTTATAATTTTACCAAATGGAGGGCGAGGGAGAGGTGTTTATAATTTTACCAAATGGAGGGCGAGGGAGAGGTGTTTATAATTTACCAAATGGAGGGCGAGGGAGAGGTGTTTATAATTTACCAAATGGAGGGCGAGGGAGAGGTGTTTATAATTTTACCAAATGGAGGGCGAGGGAGAGGTGTTTATAATTTTACCAAATGGAGGGCGAGGGAGAGGTGTTTATAATTTTACCAAATGGAGGGCGAGGGAGAGGTGTTTATAATTTTACCAAATGGAGGGCGAGGGAGAGGTGTTTATAATTTTACCAAATGGAGGGCGAGGGAGAGGTGTTTATAATTTACCAAATGGAGGGCGAGGGAGAGGTGTTTATAATTTTACCAAATGGAGGGCGAGGGAGAGGTGTTTATAATTTTACCAAATGGAGGGCGAGGGAGAGGTGTTTATAATTTTACCAAATGGAGGGCGAGGGAGAGGTGTTTATAATTTTACCAAATGGAGGGCGAGGGAGAGGTGTTTATAATTTTACCAAATGGAGGGCGAGGGAGAGGTGTTTATAATTTACCAAATGGAGGGCGAGGGAGAGGAGTTTATAATTTACCAAATGGAGGGTGAGGGAGAGGTGTTTATAATTTTACCAAATGGAGGGCGAGGGAGAGGTGTTTATAATTTTACCAAATGGAGGGCGAGGGAGAGCTTTGTACGTATCTCTGTGTGTGGAGTAAAGGTGGTCTCGAAATGTTTTCCCTCTGGTTACACATTTAACATGTTGATAGAAATGAGGTAAAACTGATTTAAGTTTCCCTGCATTAAAGTTCCCAGCCACTAGGAGGCGCCGCCTCTGGATGAGCGTTTTCCTGTTTACTTTTGGCCTTAATCAGCTCATTGAGTGCGGTTTTAGTGCCAGCATCGGTCTCTGGTGGTATGTAGACAGCTACAAAGAATACAGATGAAAACTCACTGGGTAGACAGTGTGGTCTACAGCTTATCATGAGATACTCTACCTCAGGCGAGCAAAACCTCGAGACTTCCTTAGATATCGTGCACCAGCTGTTGTTTACATAAATGCACAGGTCCCCGCCCCGTGTCTTACCAGAGGCTGCTGTTCTGTCCTGCCGATAGAGTATATAACATAGACCTCCGCCCCGTGTCTTACCAGAGGCTGCTGTTCTGTCCTGCCGATAGAGTGTATAACATAGGCCTCCGCCCCGTGTCTTACCAGCTGTTCTGTCCTGCCGATAGAGTGTATAACATAGACCTCCGCCCCGTGTCTTACCAGAGGCTGCTGTTCTGTCCTGCCGATAGAGTATATAACATAGACCTCCGCCCCGTGTCTTACCAGCTGTTCTGTCCTGCCGATAGAGTGTATAACCCGTCAGCTGTATGTTCTTAATGTCGTCGTTCAGCCACGATTCGGTGAAACATAAGATATTACAGTTTTTAATGTCCTGTTGGTAGGATATGTGTGCTTTTAGTTTGTCTCATTTATTTTCCAGCTATTTAACGTTAGCTAGAAGTACGGAAGGCAAGGGCAGATTAGCCACTCTTCGCCTGATCCTCACAAGGCACCCTGATCTCTTTCCGCGGAATCTCTGTTTCCTTCTCCAGCGAATAACAGGGATGTGGTCGGGTGTCTGTAGTAGTATATCCCTCCCGTCCAACTCCATTGAAGAACTCTTTGTCCAGTTTGAGGTGAGCAATCGCAGTTCTGATGTCCAGAAGCTTTTTTCAGTCATAAGAGATGGTAGCAGCAACATTATGTACAAGACAAGTTACGAACAACGCAATATATCGTGCAGCCCTAGTATAAACACCATACACACACACACACACACACACACATATGACACACAGACACACCTGGGGCCTAAAATTTAAAACAAACAGTACAAATGAAAAGTTTGGACACACCTACTCATTCAAGGGTTTTTTCTTTATTTTTACTATTTTCTACATTGTAGAATAATCGTAAAGACATCCAAACTATGAAACAACACATATGGAATCATGTAGTAACCAAAAAAGTGTTAAACAAATCAACATATATTTTACATTTGAGATTCTTCAAAGAAGCCACCCTTTGCAAACTCTTGGCATTCTCTCAACCAGCTTCACCTGGAATTATTTTCCAACAGCCTTGAAGGAGTTCCTACATAATGCTAAGCACTTCTTTTCTGCTTTTCCTCTGCGGTCCAACTTATCTCCAAACTTTTGACTGGTAGTGTATGTCACGCAGCGAGAGTTGAGTGGAGGCTGATTGGGTTCAGTCAGTCCTCCGGATGAATCCTCCCCAGATAGCTAGTTTATGCGTGTGACTAAAAAAATTCAGCAAGAATTTCAAACTTGTCTCATGAAATTGAGACCTGATATAAACTACACTATCTAGTTACTTCCCTCTCCTTACTGGCCTGATATAAACTACACTATCTAGTTACTTCCCTCTCCTTACTGGCCTGATATAAACTACACTATCTAGTTACTTCCCTCTCCTTACTGGCCTGATATAAACTACACTATCTAGTTACTTCCCTCTCCTTACTGGCCTGATATAAACTACACTATCTAGTTACTTCCCTCTCCTTACTGGCCTGATATAAACTACACTATCTAGTTACTTCCCTCTCCTTACTGGCCTGATATAAACTACACTATCTAGTTACTTCCCTCTCCTTACTGGCCTGATATAAACTACACTATCTAGTTACTTCCCTCTCCTTACTGGCCTGATATAAACTACACTATCTAGTTACTTCCCTCTCCTTACTGGCCTGATATAAACTACACTATCTAGTTACTTCCCTCTCCTTACTGGCCTGATATAAACTACACTATCTAGTTACTTCCCTCTCCTTACTGGCCTGATATAAACTACACTATCTAGTTACTTCCCTCTCCTTACTGGCCTGATATAAACTACACTATCTAGTTACTTCCCTCTCCTTACTGGCCTGATATAAACTACACTATCTAGTTACTATAAACCCTCTAGTTACTTCCCTCTCTCTTACTGGCCTGATATAAACTACACTATCTAGTTACTTCCCTCTCCTTACTGGCCTGATATAAACTACACTATCTAGTTACTTCCCTCTCCTTACTGGCCTGATATAAACTACACTATCTAGTTACTTCCCTCCAAGTTACTGAAGGACAGCATCGGAAATCGGGACTCGGGTGCGAAGGAAACCCTGTGTTGTTGTTGTGTTGCCGGGTGGCAGCGCCAACTCTCCTCATTGAGTAAGTAGTGTTACTGCATCACGGTGACATCCAGATGGTTACTACCAATATTACAAAGTTTCTCTCATGTCGGCTGCTTTCCTACTGGAATATAATATATATCAGTGGAATGGAACAAATTTGCTATGTTAGCTACTGCCAGCGACATGATACAGCCTCCCGGTAGGAAGCACCTCTAAACAGGACCATTGTAGCCTCCCGGTGGGAAGCACCTCTAAACAGGACCGTTGTAGCCTCCCGGTAGGAAGCACCTCTAAACAGGACCGTTGTAGCCTCCCGGTAGGAAGCACCTCTAAACAGGACCGTTGTAGCCTCCCGGTAGGAAGCACCTCTAAACAGGACTGTTGTAGCCTCCCGGTAGGAAGCACCTCTAAACAGGACCGTTGTAGCCTCCCGGTAGGAAGCACCTCTAAACAGGACCGTTGTAGCCTCCCGGTAGGAAGCACCTCTAAACAGGACCGTTGTAGCCTCTCGGTAGGAAGCACCTCTAAACAGGACCGTTGTAGCCTCCCGGTAGGAAGCACCTCTAAACAGGACCGTTGCACTGGTCCTCCACACCAGCTTGTCGTTACGTGAGCTGGCATGTCAAGGTGACAACCAGATTCTAGATGGTGACCAAATAATAAAAGTTATTTCTCCTAACTTGATTTGACTAGTTTTAAATAGCACCATGCTCATGTTGTTGCATAAACTATCTGAGAAGGACTCATCGGGAGTACTGACTGAACCCAGGCTATTCATTTCCCCTCCAGCTGTGCGACACACGTCATCAGTTTGGGCACCATGCGTGTCCATTTAGCAGCCTCTCGCGTCCACAACCCTCCCCACTGTGTTAATTGAACAATCAGCTTGTAAACACCTTTAAAAATACAAGCACATTACCAGAGCACTGCCAAAATGACGTTTTATGTGTGTGTATGTAAGAGAGAAAGTCATCTCATGTCCGAAAACCATGACACACATGTACGAGGAATTTCACCCTGGGGGGGACCCTGCTACTGTTTTAATGGGGGAATTTCACCCTAGGGGGGAGAACCCTGCTACTGTTTTAATGGGGGAATTTCACCCTGGGGGGGGGGAGAACCCTGCTACTGTTTTAATGGGGGAATTTCACCCTGGGGGGGACCCTGCTACTGTTTTAATGGGGGAATTTCACCCTGGGGGGGGAGAACCCTGCTACTGTTTTAATGGGGGAATTTCACCCTGGGGGACCCTGCTACTGTTTTAATGGGGGAATTTCACCCTGGGGGCCCTGCTACTGTTTAATGGGGAATTTCACCCTGGGGGACCCTGCTACTGTTTAATGGGGGAATTTCACCCTGGGGGACCCTGCTACTGTTTTAATGGGGGAATTTCACCCTGGGGGACCCTGCTACAGTTTTAAATGGGGTAATTTCACTACTGTTTGGGGGACCCTGGGGGACCCTACTGTTTAAATGGGGGAATTTCACCCTGGGGGCCCTGCTACTGTTTTAATGGAGGGAATTTCACCCTGGGGGGTGAAAGATGTGTTTTAATGAGGGAATTTCACCCTGGGGGGCCCTGCTACTGTTTAATGGGGGAATTTCACCCTGGGGGGACCCTGCTACTGTTTTAATGGGGGAATTTCACCCTGGGGGGCCCTGCTACTGTTTAATGGGGGAATTTCACCCTGGGGGACCCTGCTACTGTTTTAATGGGGGAATTTCACCCTGGGGGGCCCTGCTACTGTTTAATGGGGGAATTTCACCCTGGGGGGACCCTGCTACTGTTTTAATGGGGGAATTTCACCCTGGGGGGCCCTGCTACTGTTTAATGGGGGAATTTCACCCTGGGGGACCCTGCTACTGTTTTAATGGAGGGAATTTCACCCTGGGGGGCCCTGCTACTGTTTAAATGGGGTAATTTCACCCTGGGGGACCCTGCTACTGTTTAAATGGGGGAATTTCAACCTGGGGGGCCCTGCTACTGTTTTAATGGAGGGAATTTCACCCTGGGGGGTGAAAGATGTGTTTTAATGAGGGAATTTCACCCTGGGGGGCCCTGCTACTGTTTAATGGGGGAATTTCACCCTGGGGGGACCCTGCTACTGTTTTAATGGGGTAATTTCACCCTGGGGGACCCTGCTACTGTTTAAATGGGGGAATTTCACCCTGGGGGGACCCTGCTACTGTTTTAATGGGGGAATTTCACCCTGGGGGTGAAAGATGTGTTTAATGGGGAATTTCACCCTGGGGGGAACCCTGCTTCTGTTTTAATGGGGGAATTTCACCCTGGGGGACCCTGCTACTGTTTTAATGGGGGAATTTCACCCTGGGGAGACCCTGCTACTGTTTTAATGGGGGAATTTCACCCTGGGGGCCCTGCTACTGTTTAAATGGGGTAATTTCACCCTGGGGGACCCTGCTACTGTTTAAATGGGGGAATTTCACCCTGGGGGCCCTGCTACTGTTTTAATGGGGGAATTTCACCCTGGGGGAAAGCTACTGTTTTAATGAGGGAATTTCACCCTGGGGGCCCTGCTACTGTTTTAATGGGGGAATTTCACCCTGGGGGTGAAAGACTGTTTTAATGAGGGAATTTCACCCTGGGGGCCCTGAAAGATGTGTTTAATGAGGGAATTTCACCCTGGGGGGACCCTGCTACTGTTTTAATGGGGGAATTTCACCCTGGGGGGCCCTGCTACTGTTTAATGGGGGAATTTCACCCTGGGGGACCCTGCTACTGTTTTAATGGGGGAATTTCACCCTGGGGGGCCCTGCTACTGTTTAAATGGGGTAATTTCACCCTGGGGGACCCTGCTACTGTTTAAATGGGGGAATTTCACCCTGGGGGGCCCTGCTACTGTTTTAATGGAGGGAATTTCACCCTGGGGGGTGAAAGATGTGTTTTAATGAGGGAATTTCACCCTGGGGGGCCCTGCTACTGTTTTAATGGAGGGAATTTCACCCTGGGGGGTGAAAGATGTGTTTTAATGAGGGAATTTCACCCTGGGGGGCCCTGCTACTGTTTTAATGGAGGGAATTTCACCCTGGGGGGTGAAAGATGTGTTTTAATGAGGGAATTTCACCCTGGGGGGTGAAAGATGTGTTTTAATGATAGATAAAGATGTGTTTTAATGATATTATTATGTTTTAATGATAGATAAAGATGTGTTTTAATGATAGATAAAGATGTCAGTCTTTTTGTAATGCCATTCTTTATAAACAAAGACCTGTGACGCGTCGAGCCTCTGTAACAGGGTTGTTTATGTTTCCACTTGACACTGCAGAAATCTGCATTCAATTTTTATGCATTCCTATTGGTTGGTTAAATGTACATATCAATAAGGTGCTATACCATTGGTCATGCTTACAGATAGGGGAAGATTGTGAATGTTAATTCTTCCCAGTCTACTAACATTGACATGCAAGCGCTAGGTTACGTTCTGAAATATTGTATTATATTGTCATATTTACAACGTGTAAGAGTCCACTATGTACATGTCCTGATGTACAGTGCCTTGCGAAAGTATTCGGCCCCCTTGAACTTTGCGACCTTTTGCCACATTTCAGGCTTCAAACATAAAGATATAAAACTGTATTTTTTTGTGAAGAATCAACAACAAGTGGGACACAATCATGAAGTGGAACGACATTTATTGGATATTTCAAACTTTTTTAACAAATCAAAAACTGAAAAATTGGGCGTGCAAAATTATTCAGCCCCCTTAAGTTAATACTTTGTAGCGCCACCTTTTGCTGCGATTACAGCTGTAAGTCGCTTGGGGTATGTCTCTATCAGTTTTTCACATCGAGAGACTGAATTTTTTTCCCATTCCTCCTTGCAAAACAGCTCGAGCTCAGTGAGGTTGGATGGAGAGCATTTGTGAACAGCAGTTTTCAGTTCTTTCCACAGATTCTCGATTGGATTCAGGTCTGGACTTTGACTTGGCCATTCTAACACCTGGATATGTTTATTTTTGAACCATTCCATTGTAGATTTTGCTTTATGTTTTGGATCATTGTTTTGTTGGAAGACAAATCTCCGTCCCAGTCTCAGGTCTTTTGCAGACTCCATCAGGTTTTCTTCCAGAATGGTCCTGTATTTGGCTCCATCCATCTTCCCATCAATTTTAACCAACTTCCCTGTCCCTGCTGAAGAAAAGCAGGCCCAAACCATGATCCTGCCACCACCATGTTTGACAGTGGGGATGGTGTGTTCAGGGTGATGAGCTGTGTTGCTTTTACGCCAAACATAACGTTTTGCATTGTTGCCAAAAAGTTCAATTTTGGTTTCATCTGACCAGAGCACCTTCTTCCACATGTTTGGTGTGTCTCCCAGGTGGCTTGTGGCAAACTTTAAACAACACTTTTTATGGATATCTTTAAGAAATGGCTTTCTTCTTGCCACTCTTCCATAAAGGCCAGATTTGTGCAATATACGACTGATTGTTGTCCTATGGACAGAGTCTCCCACCTCAGCTGTAGATCTCTGCAGTTCATCCAGAGTGACCATGGGCCTCTTGGCTGCATCTCTGATCAGTCTTCTCCTTGTATGAGCTGAAAGTTTAGAGGGACGGCCAGGTCTTGGTAGATTTTCAGTGGTCTGATACTCCTTCCATTTCAATATTATCGCTTGCACAGTGCTCCTTGGGATGTTTAAAGCTTGGGAAATCTTTTTCTATCCAAATACGGCTTTAAACTTCTTCACAACAGTATCTCGGACCTGCCTGGTGTGTTCCCTGTTCTTCATGATGCTCTCTGCGCTTTTAACGGACCTCTGAGACTATCACAGTGCAGGTGCATTTATACGGAGACTTGATTACACACAGGTGGATTGTATTTATCATCATTAGTCATTTAGGTCAACATTGGATCATTCAGAGATCCTCACTGAACTTCTGGAGAGAGTTTGCTGCACTGAAAGTAAAGGGGCTGAATAATTTTGCACGCCCAATTTTTCAGTTTTTGATTTGTTAAAAAAGTTTGTAATATCCAATAAATGTCATTCCACTTCATGATTGTGTCCCACTTGTTTTTGATTCTTCACAAAAAAATACAGTTTTATATCTTTATGTTTGAAGCCTGAAATGTGGCAAAAGGTCGCAAAGTTCAAGGGGGCCGAATACTTTCGCAAGGCACTGTATATATACTGTATGTTACATGTTAGATATGGGAGGTATCGTGGGATGTGCTTTTGTATGTTATTGGTGTAAGATCACATTAGCTAGCAGACGAATCAGGAATCTCCTGCTATCAACATACTGTCGTCCTGCACATCTAATGTGTTTCCTGTCGCCCTGCACATCTAATGTGTTTCCTGTCGTCCGGGACTTAGGTACTTACATATATTGTCTTTTATACTATATCTGTCATTGTTTTACACAAATACCCAGTCTGATATTGACATGCTATCAGCCTATCATCCGACCAAACACCAATCAACTGGGACCGCTGGCTGGACTGTCCCTTCTCTAAAAACACAACTGAAGAGATTTACTAAGTACGATCACATGTTACACTGACGAGTCACTGGTGGTGAGACCAGTCTTCTTGTCTTGGCTGGACAGTGTTTTTTTGGAATGAGATGTTAACCCCTCCCCCCACCACCACAAGTTGTGCTTGGTGCACATCCATCATCAATCATCGCCTGAACCATGAAATACAGCCCCAGACCATTATTCCTCCTCCACCAAACTTTACAGTTGGCACTATGAATTGGGGCAGGTAGCGTTCTCCTGACAAACCCTGATAAGTCCATCGGACTGCCAGAGGGTGAAGAGTGATTCATCACTCCAGAGAACGTGTTTCCACTACTCCAGAGTCAAATGGCAGCGAGCTTTACACCACTCCAGCCGACGCTTGGCATTGCGCATGGAGATCTTAGGATTGGAAACTGGCCATGGAAACCCATTTCATGAAGCTCCAGACAAATAGCTTGTGCTGACGTTGCTTCCAGAGGCAGTTTGGAACTCGGCAGTGAGTGTTGAGACTGAGGACAAATTATTTTTTCGCGCTACGAGCTTCAGCAATTCAGCAGTCCAGTTCTGTGAGCTAGTGTGGTCTACCACTTCGCGGCTGAGCCGTTGTTGATCCTAGACGTTTCCACTTCACAATAACATCACTTACAGTTGACCGGGGCAGCTCTAGCAGGACAGACATTTGGCAAACTGACTTGTTTGAAAGGTGGCATCCTATGACGGTGCCACGTTGAAAGTCACTGAGCTCTTCAGTAAAGGCCCATTCTACTGACACTGTTTGTCTATGGAGATTGCATGGCGGTGTGCTCCATATTATACACCTGTCAGCAACAGGTGTGGCTGAAATAGCCCGAATTCACCAATTTGAAGGGGTGTATGAGAAACGGAGCACGGAGGGCACTTATCGAATGCGTACTCCGTATGTACATTTGTACATGAAGCATGCATCGATTCAAGCTTCAATGGAAAGTATGAACAAAAAATGACGCAAAATGTCTTCCAATCAAAATGGCTGCCATTATTTGAGATGAAGTGAGAGAAAATACACTCTGACTTTGGAATGAAATGTTGCCTATTCAACATTTTATCTTGATAATGTTCATGTTCATTTTGGCATGTTATGTAATGTAGATTGTAAACCCATATTAAGTCAATAGGGCTAACTGGCTAACTACTAGTACTGTTAACTAGCCAGATAGCGACAAAGAATTGTTAGCTAACTAAACACACAAGAATTGACATCTCTCTTGCATAATATTTTGTTTTAGGTCATTTATGCCTGTTGAACGATCTGGTTAGCTACGTTATTATGATTCACATATAGCTAGCTGATAGTTATGAAGTAAAACTGTTGCTTAGTGTATATCTTGCTTAGTCTCTATTGCCATTGTCCTGGCTGGAAGACGGTTCAGTTAATGGGTAAATCCATAGTAAGTCAATAGGGCTAACTGGCTATGTTGCTAGCTAGCCACGAAGAATTGGTAGCTACCTTGCATAACATTAGTTCTAGGTAATTTTTGCCTGTTTAACTAGCTGGCTAGCTAGATTATTACGATATCCAGATGATAATTATGAAGTAAAATGTTTGCTTTGTGTATATCTTAGAGGAAGGTTCAGTGAATGGGGAGGTGAAGCGAGAGGTCATCTCAACACCACACTAGGAGCCACAGAACAATGTGACATATTTCACCAGAGGTATAGTTGTGAAGCATCCGCTTGGCGTTTCACTACGAAGCCCAGTGGTTGGCAGTGGGAGAAGATGGAACAAGAACGACATTCTGCAACATTTCTCGTTGATGAAACATTTGATCTCAAAACAGTTTGCTGTTCCCAAAACTACAATCTCTTACGAACAGAGTGGACTACGTTCTGTAGACTTGACCCTTTTCCAAAGTTGAAAAAAAATGTTGTTTTAGAAGTGCAAAGGTGAATTGAATTATTGCACACGTGCACTTCACAGAGTAGGCGTTCCCTAATGGATATATGCAAATAAATGCTAGAAAGCACCAATAGGATCTCGCTAGCTCGTGCTTGGCTCTACCCACTATGACTCATTTGCTCATTTGAAAGGACGGGCTGTGGTCTATCTTGGTTCAGTTGAAAAAGCTTTGATAATACAGTGCGAGTGCTTCTCAAATGTATTGTTTTATGCATGCTTCACACTCTCGTCCTCACAAGAACGTACTCAAGAGTACGTGGTCGGAGAATCATCGGCGCATGAGAGTGTGGAGTACGGAAGTATGCACATTGAGAAGCACCCATAGTGTATGTGGCTGATTAGCCAGCCTGGTCTCATAAACTAGACGTAACATATAAAACGTAAAGCCAGGACACTGATATTAGTATATGTTATGTTTAGTATGGTTACATACCATTATCAGATTACTTAAGATTACTTATGCCTAGCAAACCAACGGTTGTGTGTTCGAAACTCATCACGGACAACTTTAGCATTTTAGATAATTAGCAACTTCTTACTACTTTTTTTTTAGCTACATAGCATGTTAGCTAACCCTAACATAACGCTTTAACATTGACCGCAAGCCTAGCTCATGCTTGCCATCTAGCTAAAAATGACCACTAGACACCTAGCTAACGTTAGCCACAACAAATAGGAATTCCTAACATATGTTTAGCAAATGTGTAACATATTGTACGAATTGAAATTAGTAACATGCCATAGTAATTCTAATTCGTTTTTGAAAATGGATGATGGACATCCACAATTAATATCATACTATTTTGCCTGCCCTGGATCTACGTTTAATATGTAACGTCTACCCCTGAGTGCAGGTTGGTCTGGCTGGTGAGATTAATGTATTTGGATTCCTTGTCTGGCTCCATGATGCCTCGCTCCCTCAGAAAGACCACGGGAGCTTCGAGCCTGGCGGTCTCACAGCTAGCCAACCAAACCAGCATGGATATCTATCACGTGTCCAGGCATCCAAATACCCACAAATAGGAAAAGCTATATTATACACTATGAAAAATAAATCCACAACAATTTAACTTTGACGTCAGCTAAACGAACTTGCACTACTGTCATTGAGTTTACATATAGAGATATGTGATTGACGAGTTATGACACGAAACCTCGAAGCAGCAGTGTGGAAATCTAACAAAAGAAAAAGAAGCGCACAGCAGAACAGAGCCGAGCGCAGGAGCTGTTGTTTATAACAAAGGAAGGCAGCGTGCTTCATGACCACTGAGGTATGGTCTAGGTAACCAATACAGGAAGAAGAATGGTGAACAACACCAAACAAAGGACAGCTATGGTTTCTCTCCCAAATCAACAAAACAAACAAACCAATGAGCAAAACATTGGATGCAGCAACAGGAGACACGTTCTGCGATCCCCAAAGACAGCAATAATACCAAAAAGGCATTCTCATTTCAACGTCTCGTTTGTTTTTATGTTATTCATGTGTTAATACAACCAAATGCATGAAGTATGTACTTGTCTTAATGGTCAACGACAATGTTTTGTTCTGACTGTCAAATCTAAAACAATAATAACTACTAGCGTAACAAATAAAAACAACTCCACGCGTCAAAATCAACTTTAACAATGTAACCCATCATCAATACTGTCTGTAACAATGTATCACACTCACCGCCTGAAACGAGTCTGCTCAGAGCGAATCTTGACATATATTGACTTGTGTGCTTGATGGTAATGTTTTTCATATCATGAAACGGTTGTCCTCTTTCTAGTGTGCTTGTGTAATGGTGTGATGTTGTCAGGTATCCAGCAGCAGCGATCACTAAAGCTTTCCTTTTCCTCCGTCCGTCTCTGTTGTTGTCTTTGTGTTCGTGGTAGCCTCGTCTAACGTCACTGCTGGGACAGACCCAGATTATGACAGACAGCTACAGCGACCAATAAGGTGAGGCTGCGGCTGAGGTGGAGAAACACCCGGATGTGTAAATAAATACAGGGAGATATTATCGTACTGATCACGACATGATAAACACAAGGTTACATGCCTTATTACACGTGCAGGTGAGGCTGTTTATAGAATATAATATGTTGCCTAAAAAAGAACATAGGTTTATATTCTGCAGGTCCCTTAGACCAACTGGTTAGGGAAAATACAATTTCATTCCTTCCTATAAAATATTAATATGGGCTTATTTGTTCTGTCTTCTATGTGAACAAACACAGGCACAAGGTTGATATTTCATGATAGCATTTCTGACCAAATCCATTTCTAAATGAGATCTTCAGCTAATAGTATGAGGGGAAGGGTCAATGCATCCAGATTACTGCTGACCTGTTGCACCCAATGCAACCACTTTGATTATTATTTGACCCTGCTTGTCATCTATAAACACCTTGAAGAACGATCTGGCCTTAATGACAATGTACTCTTATAATGTCCACCCGGCACAGCCAGAAGAGGACTGGCTACCACTCAGAGCCTGGTTCCTCTATAGTTTCTTCCTAGGTTCCTGCCTTTCTGGGGAGTGTTTCCTAGCCACAATGCTTCTAGTTCTGCATTGCTTGCTGTTTTTGGGGTTTTAGGCTGGGTTTATGTATAAGCACTTTGTGACTTCTGCTGATGTAAAAAGGGCTTTATAAATACATCTGATTTTGATTGAGAAATACATTTTTAAAATCCACTGACAGCACAGCCTACAAGTGGCAGTAAATTATTTAATCGATAGCTTTCAGATTCCAATCTTTAAAACAAATCCTGTCCGCAGCTCTCACTTGCTATGCGTCACCTTGGAACATCTGTCATCCTGGGACATATCTTATACTGGAAATGATAACTGAGCCAGTATGGGATGTCTAAAACCAGCCCTTCTCTATGCGCACAAATCTCATTATCTCACATTACATTGCCCGGATTAAAATAAAATAAAAACATTTAGATATTAGGCTGCGACCCAATTCCCTCTAGACGTGTCTGCCTAGACATTGTTCATGACGCTCTCTCGTCACTGCATCCGATAGAACAGACCACGAACTATTCATGACTGTTAAATGCAATATTAGTCTACAGACGGGAAAGCATCTATAGGCAGTGCGTCATCGAATTAACGGTATAACTTGCAATAATAGCAACAAACAAAAAAAAGTCCGGTGTTGTTATGACGATGGCAACAGCCGGGAAAACATCAATGAACCTATAGGAGGGAAGGAGCGTCGAGCTCGCCTGATGATGTCATGTGTTTTGTATCCTGCGTCGGGTTTTAGTAATGCTCTGTGCTACATCGCATGTCATTAGCCCACTGCAAGTTGGGACGGTGAGCCGATATTGACCGTGATAATCATTTGACTGGATCCTGACATTGGATCATATAGACGACTGATTTTTATTGTCATTTTATCGTTATCCTCCAGCTGAGCAACATCAATGGGATATCAGTCAATGTGACCTTTGAAAGCGAGTGGGAATACGAAATACATTCAATGTGGTTATTATAGCCTACTTATAACTAGGTTATAACCAATTATAACCAAAGGGCTCGTTATAGCCTATGGACATGTCCAAATGTAAACTCTCCAGAACTAAAAAAAACAAATATCCGTAATCATTGTATTGATTGAAGCAGAACCATTATACACAGATACTTACACACAACAATGTTTTATTCCCCTTTGAACGTAGGAGGCGGAGGTAATAATTACTCCGCTGAAGCTGGATGTCACATTCACAACACAGATCTTGGTCTGTGCCCGGGCTGCCACGGCCCCAAGACGGAGACGTCACCTCACTGTGTTTCACTCATGTTTCCATTCGGCCCAGCGGTGCAGGTAACTAACTCAATACCCGACTGTGCAGGTAACTAACTCAATACCCGACTGTGCAGGTAACTCAATAATAAAGGAGATACTGTTGGCCTACTCTGATCTGGCTAAAAGACTACGGTTGAACAGCAGCATGCGGGTCCGGGTTCCACGCAAACAAACTCCGTCCTATCTGTACATCATTTTAGGCTTCAACACGGTCGGCTCGCGTCTTTCTCCAGTCTGTGCAAATCATTGCAGATTCCGACTGAGCCTCAAGTGATTCATTCCATGCACAAATAACACAGCGGACTGGGGCAGTTAAAGGAGAGATGAAGAGTAGCCTTGTCTAGGCTGGTTCCTGCTATCCAGTAGGTTGCCTACACTGTCGGAACAACACGTTTAAAGTCCCAAATGAAAAACTGTGCAGCTTAATTAGCGGGCTTGGTTTTCTGGATGATGTTAATTGCCATGTAGCGAGGTCACCGCCGGCATCCGCTGGGCAGGAGGCTATCCCGTCCCTACTGCAGCTTGTCCAATATATGGAATGGAATTCAAATCCGTGTCGAGTTGTTTTGTTTTGTTCTCGGCGAGGTTTAGCACTAGAGATGAAATAATGACTCAACGCACGATTCTTCAGTATATTCTAGGATCAATTCTTGCAATTGGATGAGTTGTGTTTTTTTGTGTGACGATAGTTGTTTTCCCAAATGAATCATTACATTCGAATTTGCTACAAAGAGTCTGAATAAAATCATATTGCCCTCCTCTCCAATGACTCAGGACCAATTAAAATCGGAACAACCTTCCAACAACCAATTGCTTTACGGGGGGGTGCGGTCTCAGATGTGATCGAGGGCCAATAGCTAGAGGTCTGCAGGCTTTTCGTGATGCGCGCCCCCGAGGAAGACACGTGCCAAAAATATCAACAATGTCCATTTTATTTATTGATCTGACGTAGTTAAACATGACGTAATCTTTTTGTCGTATATATGTTGACACTGGTCTCAGCTGTTGATCCAAGTACTCTTCAGATTCATATTGAAAGTAGGCCCATGGACAGGATAGGCTTACAACATTCACTTAATGTAGCTTAATGATACAATTTATATAATATGCAACGACTTATTCCCTAAATATTGTTAGTTAATAGACTATAATAAACAACAGTTTCTGTTATGCATGTAGCCTATGAAATGGTAGGCTGTCAAGTTATTAAGGAACTAGAATAATTAGTTACACTACAGCGCCCCCTTCAGGACATGACACATATTACACCCTGTTTATTTATTGTTATAAGACTTGATTATATATTTTATAAACATAAACAAAACATAGAAACGACAACATCATACAAACAACTACCCGTGGCCAGACCCACTAGCAGAACCACCACGTTGTTTCCTTATAATAGCCAATATCTCTACCTGTACATGACCATCTGATCATTTATCACTCCAGTGTTAATCTGCAATATTGTATTATTCGCCTACCTCCTCATGCCTTTTGCACACATTGTATATAGACTGCCCATTTTTTTCTACTGTGTTATTGACTTGTTAATTGTTTATTCCATGTGTAACTCTGTGTTGTCTGTTCACACTGCTATGCTTTATCTTGGCCAGGTCGCAGTTGCAAATGAGAACTTGTTCTCAACTAGCCTACCTGGTTAAATAAAGGTGAAATAAAATAAAGAAAAAATATAACACACACATCCTCTATAATGTCCTATTAGATTCATCTGTTCTTATTAAGCATTTATTTCTAGAATTACAATCTTGCACTTATTTTGTCCATGTTGTGATTGTGTAAAGAGGGACCCAATTACGCTCCTTCCCAACTGGCACATGATTAAACTGTAAACCGGTGTTCAAAACATTAAGAACACCTTCGTAATATTTAGTTCAGAATAGTCTCAATTTGTCGGAAAATGGACTCTACAAGGTGTTGAAAGCGTTCCACAGGGATGCTGGCCCATGTTGTCTCTACAAGGTGTTGAAAGCGTTCCACAGGGATGCTGGTCCATGTTGTCTCTACAAGGTGTTGAAAGCGTTCCACAGGGATGCTGGCCCATGTTGACTCTACAAGGTGTCCAAAGCGTTCCACAGGGATGCTGGCCCATGTTGTCTCTACAAGGTGTTGAAAGCGTTCCACAGGGATGCTGGTCCATGTTGACTCTACAAGGTGTCTAAAGCGTTCCACAGGGATGCAAACACGTCACTTCATTGGATCCCTGTTATTGTACACATGGCTACATTGGATCCCTGTTATTGAACACATGGCTACCTTGGATCCCTGTTATTGTACACATGGCTCCATGTTATTGTACACATGGCTACATTGGATCCCTGTTATTGTACACATGGCTCCATGTTATTGTACACATGGCTACATTGGATCCCTGTTATTGTACACATGGCTCCATGTTATTGTACACATGGCTACATTGGATCTCTGTTATTGTACACATGGCTACATTGGATCCCTGTTATTGTACACATGGCTCCATGTTATTGTACACATGGCTACATGTTATTGTACACATGGCTATATTGGATCCCTGTTATTGTACACATGGCTACATTGGATCCCTGTTATTGTACACATGGCTATATTGGATCCCTGTTATTGACACATGGCTACATGTTATTGTACACATGGCTACATTGGATCCCTGTTATTGTACACATGGCTCCATGTTATTGTACACATGGCTACATTGGATCCCTGTTATTGTACACATGGCTCCATGTTATTGTACACATGGCTATATTGGATCTCTGTTATTGTACACATGGCTACATTGGATCCCTGTTATTGTACACATGGCTCCATGTTATTGTACACATGGCTACATTGGATCCCTGTTATCGTACACATGGCTACATGTTATTGTACACATGGCTATATTGGATCCCTGTTATTGTACACATGGCTACATTGGATCCCTGTTATTGTACACATGGCTATATTGGATCCCTGTTATTGTACACATGGCTATAATGGATCCCTGTTATTGTACACATGGCTCCATTGGATCCCTGTTATTGTACACATGGCTACATTGGATCCCTGTTATTGTACACATGGCTATAATGGATCCCTGTTATTGTACACATGGCTACATTGGATCCCTGTTATTGTACACATGGCTACATGTTATTGTACACATGGCTATAATGGATCCCTGTTATTGTACACATGGCTACATTGGATCCCTGTTATTGTACACATGGCTCCATGTAATTGTACACATGGCTACATTGGATCCCTGTTATTGTACACATGGCTACATGTTATTGTACACATGGCTACATTGGATCCCTGTTATTGTACACATGGCTACATAGAATCCCTGTTATTGTACACATGGCTACATTGAATCCCTGTTATTGTACACATGGCTACATTGGATCCCTGCTATTGTACACATGGCTCCATGTTATTGTACACATGGCTACATTGGATCTCTGTTATTGTACACATGGCTATAATGGATCCCTGTTATTGAACACATGGCTACATTGGATCCCTGTTATTGTACACATGGCTACATTGGATCCCTGTTATAATACTGTACACATTTCTACATTGGATCCCTGTTATAATACTGTACACATGGCAATTTAAAGAATTTACAAATAAAATGACAGTTGAGATAATGGTAGATCAACCAGCTATGGCTGAATGAGAGGTGGAGCCACCTGGATTAAAACAAGTATTTTCTCTTCATCACACAGCCAGTGGAGTCTTCACATCGCCACAGAGCACTCAGCTGTCTGTAGTCAAGGAAATCACTCTGCTGCCATGGAAACCATCTGCCCTCTGCTGCCACGGCAACCATCTGCCCTCTAACAGGCCAACGATTTGAAACTTTTCTCCTTTCGGGCCGGCCCTTCCCTCCTCTCCGCCTCTTTCCCGTTTGCTCTTCTGAGAGCTGCTATCCCAACTCCTCTTCTTCTGTGAGCTGCTATACCCCCCTCCTCTTCTGAGAGATGCTATCCCCCCTCCTCTTCTGAGAGATGCTATCCCCCCCCTCCTCTTCTGAGAGGTGCTATCCCCCCTCTTCTGAGAGGTGCTATCCCCCCTCCTCTTCTGAGAGATGCTATCCCCCTCCTCTTCTGAGAGATGCTATCCCCCTCTTCTTCTGAGAGATGCTATCCCCCCTCCTTCTTCTGAGAGATGCTATCCCCCTCCTCTTCTGAGAGATGCTATCCCCCCTCTTCTTCTGAGAGATGCTATCCCCCCTCCTCTTCTGAGAGATGCTATCCCCCCCCTCCTCTTCTGAGAGATGCTATCCCCCCCTCTTCTGAGAGATGCTACCCCCCTCTTCTGAGAGCTGCTATCCCCCCTCTTCTGAGAGATGCTATCCCCCTCCTCTTCTGAGAGATGCTATCCCCCTCCTCTTCTGAGAGATGCTATCCCCCCTCCTCTTCTGAGAGATGCTATCCCCCCTCCTCTTCTGAGAGATGCTATCCCCCCTCCTCTTCTGAGAGATGCTATCCCCCCTCCTCTTCTGAGAGATGCTATCCCCCCCTCTTCTGAGAGATGCTACCCCCCTCTTCTGAGAGATGCTATCCCCCCCTCTTCTGAGAGATGCTATCCCCCTCCTCTTCTGAGAGATGCTATCCCCCTCCTCTTCTGAGAGATGCTATCCCCCCTCCTCTTCTGAGAGATGCTATCCCCCCTCTTCTTCTGAGAGATGCTATCCCCCCTCTTCTGAGAGATGCTATCCCCCCTCTTCTGAGAGATGCTATCCCCTCCTCCTCTTCTTAGAGCTGCTATCCCCCTCCTCTTCTGAGAGATGCTATCCCCCTCCTCTTCTGAGAGATGCTATCCCCCCTCTTCTGAGAGATGCTATCCCCCTCCTCTTCTGAGAGATGCTATCCCCCTCCTCTTCTGAGAGATGCTATCCCCCCTCCTCTTCTGAGAGATGCTATCCCCCTCCTCTTCTGAGAGATGCTATCCCCCCTCTTCTGAGAGATGCTATCCCCCTCCTCTTCTGAGAGATGCTATCCCCCTCCTCTTCTGAGAGATGCTATCCCCCTCCTCTTCTGAGAGATGCTATCCCCCTCTTCTTCTGAGAGATGCTATCCCCCCTCTTCTGAGAGATGCTATCCCCCTCCTCTTCTGAGAGATGCTATCCCCCTCCTCTTCTGAGAGATGCTATCCCCCTCCTCTTCTGAGAGATGCTATCCCCCCTCTTCTGAGAGATGCTATCCCCCCTCCTCTTCTGAGAGCTGCTATCCCCCTCCTCTTCTGAGAGATGCTATCCACCCCTCTTCTTCTGAGAGGTGCTATCCCCCTCCTCTTCTGAGAGATGCTATCCCCCCTCTTCTGAGAGATGCTATCCCCCTCCTCTTCTGAGAGCTATCCTCCCTCCTCTTCTGAGAGATGCTATCCCACCCCCTCTTCTTCTGAGAGATGCTATCCCCCTCTTCTGAGAGATGCTATCCCCCCTCTTCTGAGAGATGCTACCCCCCTCCTCTTCTGAGAGATGCTATCCCCCTCCTCTTCTGAGAGATGCTATCCCCCTCTTCTAAGAGATGCTATCCCCCCTCCTCTTCTGAGAGCTGCTATCCCCCTCCTCTTCTGAGAGATGCTATCCACCCCTCTTCTTCTTAGAGGTGCTATCCCCCCTCCTCTTCTGAGAGATGCTATCCACCCCTCTTCTTCTGAGAGATGCTATCCCCCCCTCTTCTGAGAGATGCTATCCCCCCCTCTTCTGAGAGATGCTATCCCACCCCCCTCTTCTTCTGAGAGATGCTATCCCCCTTCTCTTCTGAGAGATGCGATCCCCCCTCCTCTTCTGAGAGATGCTATCCCCCTCCTCTTCTGAGAGATGCTATCCCCCCCTCTTCTTCTGAGAGATGCTATCCCCCTCTTCTGAGAGATGCTATCCCCTCCTCCTCTTCTTAGAGCTGCTATCCCCCTCCTCTTCTGAGAGATGCTATCCCCCCTCTTCTTCTGAGAGATGCTATCCCCCTCTTCTTCTGAGAGATGCTATCCCCCCCTCTTCTGAGAGATGCTATCCCCCTCCTCTTCTGAGAGCTATCCCCCTCCTCTTCTGAGAGATGCTATCCCCCTCTTCTTCTGAGAGATGCATCCCCCCCTCTTCTGAGAGATGCTATCCCCCTCCTCTTCTGAGAGATGCTATACCCCCTCCTCTTCTGAGAGATGCTATCCCCCCTCTTCTGAGAGATGCTATCCCCCCCCTCTTCTGAGAGATGCTATCCCCCTCCTCTTCTGCTGAGAGGTGCTATCCCCCTCTTCTGAGAGATGCTATCCCCCTCCTCTTCTGCTGAGAGGTGCTATCCCCCCTCTTCTGAGAGGTGCTATCCCCCTCTTCTGAGAGGTGCTATCCCCCCTCTTCTGCTGAGAGGTGCTACCCCCCCTCTTCTGCTGAGAGGTGCTACCCCCCCTCTTCTGCTGAGAGCTGCTGTCCCCACTCCTCTTCTTCTGAGAGCTGCTGTCCCCACTCCTCTTCTTCTGAGAGCTGCTGTCCCCACTCCTCTTCTTCTGAGAGCTGCTAACCCCCCCCCCCCCCTCCTCCTCTTCTGCTGAGAGCTCGTGGTTCCCGGTCAAGAGCCTTGAATGAAGCGGGGGCGGGGGGGAGATTTCACAACTCACACACATGCAGTTGGATCGACATGCAGACAGACATGCAGTTAGATCGATACGCAGACAGACATGCAGTTGGATCGATACGCAGACAGACATGCAGTTGGATCAATACGCAGACAGACATGCAGTTGGATCGATACGCAGACAGACATGCAGTTGGATCGACACGCAGACAGACATGCAGTTGGATCGACATGCAGACAGACATGCAGTTAGATCGACATGCAGACAGACATGCAGTTGGATCGACATGCAGACAGACATGCAGTTGGATCGACATGCAGACAGACATGCAGTTAGATCGACATGCAGACAGACAAGCAGTTGGATCGATACGCAGACAGACATGCAGTTGGATCGATACGCAGACAGACATGCAGTTGGATCGATACGCAGACAGACATGCAGTTGGATCGATACGCAGACAGACATGCAGTTGGATCGATACGCAGACAGACATGCAGTTGGATCGATACGCAGACAGACATGCAGTTAGATCGACATGCAGACAGACATGCAGTCAGATCAACATGCAGACAGACAGACATGCAGTTAGATCAACATGCAGACAGACAGACAGACATGCAGTCAGATCAACATGCAGATAGACAGACATGCAGTTAGATCAACATGCAGACAGACAGACATGCAGTTAGATCAACATGCAGACAGACATGCAGTTAGATCAACATGCAGACAGACAGACATGCAGTTAGATCAACATGCAGACAGACATGCAGTCAGATCAACATGCAGACAGACAGACATGCAGTTAGATCAACATGCAGACAGACAGACATGCAGTCAGATCAACATGCAGACAGACATGCAGTTAGATCAACATGCAGACAGACAGACATGCAGTTAGATCGACATGCAGACAGACAGACATGCAGTTAGATCGACATGCAGACAGACAGACATGCGGTTAGATCAACATGCAGACAGAGACATGCAGTTAGATCAACATGCAGACAGACAGACATGCAGTTAGATCAACATGCAGACAGACAGACAGACATGCAGTTCGATCGACATGCAGACAGACAGACAGGCAGACAGACAGACAGGCAGACAGACATGCCGTAGCGTTGTGTTCATCTGTCAACCAAGAAAGCCTGCCCTACACAATCTGCTGAGAAGAGGCCAGGTCTGTTGAGTGAATACTATAGTAATGACATAGTAAATGAGTAACATGCTCCATTCAACCACTGCATTAGTGAAGATCTCAGGTAGTAATGAAGGATTTAACACGGAGCCTCGTTTTACTCCGACTCAAATGGCTTGTTCTGATCATGTTGTGTAGTGCCCCCCTAGTGCACTACAGAGGGAACAGGGACCCCCTAGTGCACTACAGAGGGAACAGGGCCCCCCTAGTGCACTATAGAGGGAACAGGGCCCCCTAGTACACTACAGAGGGAACAGGGCCCCCCTAGTGCACTATAGAGGGAACAGGGCCCCCCTAGTTCACTATAGAGGGAACAGGGTTCCCCTAGTGCGCAATAGAGGGAACAGTGTCCCCTTAGTGCGCTATAGAGGGAACAGGGCCCCCTAGTGCACTACAGAGGGAACAGGGCCCCCCTAGTGCACTACAGAGGGAACAGGGCCCCCCTAGTGCACTACAGAGGGAACAGGGCCCCCCTAGTGCACTATAGAGGGAACAGGGCCCCCCTAGTGCACTACAGAGGGAACAATGCCCCCTAGTGCACTATAGAGGGAACAGGGCCCCCTAGTGCACTATAGAGGGAGCAGGGCCCCCTAGTGCACTACAGAGGGAACAGGGCCCCCCTAGTGCACTATAGAGGGAGCAGGGCCCTCCTAGTGCACTACAGAGGGAACAATGCCCCCTAGTGCACTACAGAGGGAACAGTGTCCCCCTAGTGCACTACAGAGGGAACAGGGCCCCCCTAGTGCACTATAGAGGGAGCAGGGCCCCCCTAGTGCACTAGAGGGAATAGGGCCCCCCTAGTGCACTATAGAGGGAACAGGGCCCCCCTCGTGCACTACAGAGGGAACATGGCCCCCCTAGTGCACTACAGAGGGAACAGGGCCCCCCTAGTGCACTATAGAGGGAATAGAGTGCCATT
This sequence comes from Oncorhynchus gorbuscha, assembly GCF_021184085.1. NCBI lineage: Eukaryota > Metazoa > Chordata > Actinopteri > Salmoniformes > Salmonidae > Oncorhynchus > Oncorhynchus gorbuscha. Next base: position 95,856,843 of record NC_060177.1, read on the forward strand.
TGGGACAAGGTGGGACTTTATGAAATACAGAGATTTAATTATGCTCGTTTCCAAAGGAAAAAGAATCCTCAGAGACGTGGAATAGGACACAGGGTATTTATTTTCCAGGTTTACATGTCATGGCAGAGATGTAAAATAACAGATTGATATCATCAACATCTTTGTTCAAGTCAACTCCTCCAGACCACGAAGGCTTGGTTTCAACCTCCATATACACTGAGTGTACAGAACACTTGCTCTTACCATGACAGGTGAATCCAGGTGAAAGCTATGATCCCCTATTGATCTCACTTGTTAAGTCAACTTCAATCAGTGTAGATGAAGGGGAGGAGACATGTAGATGAAGGGGAGGAGGCATGTAGACGAAGGGGAGGAGACATGTAGACGAAGGGGAGGAGACATGTAGACGAAGGGGAGGAGACATGTAGACGAAGGGGAGGAGACATGTAGACGAAGGGGAGGAGACATGTAGACGAAGGGGAGGAGACATGTAGACGAAGGGGAGGAGACATGTAGACGAAGGGGATGAGACATGTAGATGAAGGGGATGAGACATGTAGATGAAGGGGATGAGACATGTAGATGAAGGGGAGGAGACATGTAGATGAAGGGGAGGAGACATGTAGATGAAGGGGAGGAGACATGTAGATGAAGGGGAGGAGACATGTAGATGAAGGGGAGGAGACATGTAGATGAGGAGGAGGAGACAGGATTTTTAAGCCTTGAGACATGGATTGTGTATGTGTGCCATTCAGAGGGTGAATGGGGCAAGACAAAATATTGAAGTGCCTTTGAACGGGGTATGGTAGTTGGTACCAGGAGCACCGGTTTGTGTCAAGAACTGCAACGCTGCTGGCTTTTTCCACACTCAACAGTTTATCAAGTGTATCAAGAATGGTCCACCACCCAAAGGACGTCCAGCCAACTTGACACAACTGTGGGAATCATTGGAGTCAACATGGACCAGCATCCCTGTGGAACGCTTTAGACACCTTGTAGAGTCAACATGGGCCAGCATCCCTGTGGAACGCTTTCAACACCTTGTAGAGTCAACATGGACCAGCATCCCTGTGGAACGCTTTCAACACCTTGTAGAGTCAACATGGACCAGCATCCCTGTGGAACGCTTTCAACACCTTGTAGAGTCCATACTCCAAAGAATGAATAAGGCTGTACTGAGAGAAAACAGGGGTTCAACTCAACTATTAGGAAGGTGTTCCTAATGTTTTGTACACTCCGTGTATAATCTGGTTTAGCTACTAACAGAAACCTCAAAAGCAACCCAAATAACAAAACTTGATCTTTGTTTGGTTTTTGTTGCTTGAAAGTGAAATGGACAATTAAAAGGTTTTCTACGGATCAAAACAGAGTATTTAAATTCATGGCAACAAGTCTTAAGTTCCCACCAGTGTAACGGGTTGCCAAAATGGACTACATTTAAATGTTTCTGACAGAAGAAATACGAAAAGCACATTTATTACCATGGTAGCAATTGAAAGGAAACAGTGGAGCTTATGGGAAAATCATCAGACCCAAGTTCACCTGACAAGACTGAATCTAAACATCACACTGTTGGTTTTATGCTCTTATTTATGCTCTTATTTATGCTCTTATTTTCTGTACTTTTGGCCCCATTTGTTGATCACGAAATCTGAAAATACTCTGGATACATTCAGTAACATATTAATGAGAATATTCCTGGAAAACGTGGGGTAGATGAAACACAAGACAAAACGATTACCAGGGTCTGAGTGAGAAGACTACCTGGGGTGTCTCCAAGTGGCAACACACCTCTCCACAGTTCACAGTTTAGAAGACATGTCAATGACTCAACGAACAGCTATCAGGTGTTTTTCCTCCTCTCCCAGCTGTGAGGAACTAGAGGACACTTGTAGTTGTTTCGTCTTGGAACACAACCCTGCATCCCCACCGTCACACAATGACTGTTGTTGTTTCACCCAGTCCAGAAACGGTCCATGATGAATCTCAACCTGGGTCAGGTGGGCTTGATCTGAAAGCCTGGTTTTTTAACCATGTCATCTTGTAGCTGTACATCAAACAACAGTGATCCTAAACATGGACACTATGTGACATGAGTTTTATGATATGGAAATATCAAGTCCACATTTGGACTCAACAGGTGTTTGGTTTGCTTGTATGACATCAAAGCGCTATTCATTTATAATCCTCAACATCTCATCTTTCAAAATACATAAAAACACCTCTTAATTTCCAGATTTAACCTCAATCGGACGACAGAATGTTGTCCAATTACCTGGAGAGATGAGGGCAACTAACTTGTTGTTGAGTGAGTGTGTTCATGTTCAGAACAGCTGTCAGTCAGAACACAGAGATGTGAAGAAGGAATACCTAGGATAGGATAAGTAATCCCTCTCACCCCCCCCCTTTAAGATTTAGATGCACTATTGTAAAGTGACTGTTCCACTGGATGTCATAAGGTGAATGCACCAATTTGTAAGTCGCTCTGGATAAGAGCGTCTGCTAAATGACTTAAATGTAAAATGTAAATGTAAGAACAAGAGCCTCTGACAGGTCTATCATGTGACTGGACAGTCACTGTGTTCCAAATCTGCCGTTTCATCCTGTATACAGATGTGAGTGGAAAGGGCTATACTATACAAGAGTAATATTCGATAGAAACATTCATTTTACAATTTTAAAAACAAACAAACATTTGCAAAAATAAAATAAAACGATTGGAGGGTAAAATAAATGATCTCCATTTCAGTCCTCATCACAGAATCAAAGCTTCAGCAACATATCTAATATAAAATCCCATCATCCTCAGCGAGACTAAGTGCATTTATTCGGAGAATATACTGCGATCCCAAGGACCCCCACTATAAACACAGAATATACTGTGATCCAATGACCCCCACTAAACACAGAATATACTGTGATCCCAACAACCCCAACGACCCCCACTAAACACAGAATATACTGTGATCTCAACAACCCCCACTAAACACAGAATATACTGTGATCCCAACGACCCCACTAAACACAGACTGCGATCCCCCAACTAAACACAGAATATACTGTGATCCAACAACCCACAACAGACCCCAATGACCCCCACTAAACATAGAATATACTGTGATCCCAACAACCCCAACGACCCCCACTAAACACAGAATATACTGTGATCTCAACAACCCCCACTAAACACAGAATATACTGTGATCCCAACGACCCCACTAAACACAGAATATACTGTGATACCAACAACAACGACCCCCACTAAACACAGAATATACTGTGATACCAACGACCCCAATGACCCCCACTAAACATAGAATATACTGTGATCCCAACAACCCCAACGACCCCCACTAAACACAGAATATACTGTGATCAACAACCCCCACTAAACACAGAATATACTGTGATCCCAACGACCCCCACTAAACACAGAATATACTGTGATACCAACGACCCCAACGACCCCCACTAAACACAGAATATACTGTGATCCCAACAACCCCAACGACCCCCACTAAACACAGAATATACTGTGATCCCAACGACCCCAATGACCCCCACTAAACACAGAATATACTGTGACCCCAACAACCCCAATGACCCCCACTAAACACAGAATATACTGCAATCCCAACAACACCACTAAACACAGAATATACTGTGACCCCAACAACACCACTAAACACAGAATATACTGTGATCCCAACAACACCACTAAACACAGAATATACTGTGACCCCAACGACCCCCACTAAACACAGAATATACTGCAATCCCAAAGACCAACGACCCCAATGACCCCCACTAAACACAGAATATACTGTGATACCAACGACCCCCACTAAACACAGAATATACTGTGATCCCAACGACCCCAACGACCCCAATGACCCCCACTAAACACAGAATATACTGTGATCCCAACAACCCCCTCTATAAACACAGAATATACTGTGATCACAACAACACCACTAAACACAGAATATACTGTGATCCCAACAACCCCCACTAAACACAGAATATACTGTGATCCCAACAACACCACTAAACACAGAATATACTGTGATCCCAACGACCCCAACGACCCCCACTAAACACAGAATATACTGTGATCCCAACGACCCCAATGACCCCCACTAAACACAGAATATACTGTGATCCCAACAACCCCGATGACCCCCACTAAACACAGAATATACTGTGACCCCAACAACCCCAATGACCCCCACTAAACACAGAATATACTGCAATCCCAAAGACCAACACCCCACTAAACACAGAATATACTGTGATCCCAACAACCCCAACGACCCCAATGACCCCCACTAAACACAGAATATACTGTGATCCCAACAACACCACTAAACACAGAATATACTGTGACCCCAACAACCCCAATGACCCCCACTAAACACAGAATATACTGTGATCCCAACGACCCCCACTAAACACAGAATATACTGTGATCCCAACGACCCCAACAACCCCCACTAAACACAGAATATACTGTGATCCCAACAACCCCAACAACCCCCACTAAACACAGAATATACTGTGATCCCAACAACCCCAACGACCCCCACTAAACACAGAATATACTGCAATCCCAAAGACCAAAGACCCCAATGACCCCCACTAAACACAGAATATACTGTGACCCCAACAACCCCCACTAAACACAGAATATACTGTGATCCCAACGACCCCCCCCACTAAACACAGAATATACTGTGATCCCAACAACACCACTAAACACAGAATATACTGTGACCCCAACAACCCCCACTAAACACAGAATATACTGTGACCCCAACAACCCCAACAACCCCCACTAAACACAGAATATACTGTGATCCCAACAACCCCAACAACCCCTACTAAACACAGAATATACTGTGATCCCAACGACCCCAATGACCCCACCCTATAAACACAGAATATACTGTGATCCCAACAACCCCAATGACCCCCACTAAACACAGAATATACTGTGATCCCAACAACACCACTAAACACAGAATATACTGTGATCCCAACGACCCCAACGACCCCCACTAAACACAGAATATACTGTGATCCCAACAACACCACTAAACACAGAATATACTGTGATCCCAACAACCCCACTATAAACACAGAATATACTGTGATCCCAACGACCCCCACTAAACACAGAATATACTGTGACCCCAACAACCCCACTATAAACACAGAATATACTGTGATCCCAACAACACCACTAAACACAGAATATACTGTGATCCCAACAACACCACTAAACACAGAATATACTGTGACCCCAACAACCCCCACTAAACACAGAATATACTGTGACCCCAACAACCCCAACGACCCCAATGACCCCCACTAAACACAGAATATACTGTGATCCCAACAACACCACTAAACACAGAATATATTGTGATCCCAACGACCACCACTAAACACAGAATATACTGTGACCCCAACAACCCCAATGACCCCCACTAAACACAGAATATACTGTGACCCCAACAACCCCAATGACCCCCACTAAACACAGAATATACTGTGATCACAACAACACCACTAAACAAAGCTGCACAAAGCTGCACACACATATATAAACCTATGTCATTGTAATGTTATATAAACCTATGTCATTGTAATGTTATATAAACCTATGGCATTGTAATGTTATATAAACCTATGGCATTGTAATGTTATATAAACCTATGGCATTGTAATGTTATATAAACCTATGGCATTGTAATGTTATATAAACCTATGGCCCATGGCGTAATGTTATATAAATCTTAATCTGGCCTACCAGGCTGGCGCTCTCTCATTCGAGATATTGAGCCAGTAGGTTATGTAGACCTATGTGGCCAAAGGCATTGTAACGTTGTACAGATGGCATTGTAACGTTGTACAGATGGCATTGTAACGTTGTACAGATGGCATTGTAACGTTGTACAGATGGCATTGTAACGTTGTACAGATGGCATTGTAACGTTGTACAGATGGCATTGTAACGTTGTACAGATGGCATTGTAATGGTGTTCAGATGGCATTGTAACGTTGTACAGATGGCATTGTAACGTTGTACAGATGGCATTGTAACGTTGTACAGATGGCATTGTAACGTTGTACAGATGGCATTGTAATGGTGTCCAGATGGCATTGTAACGGTGTACAGATGGCATTGTAACGGTACAGATGGCATTGTGGCGTTCTACTGGGTGATGGCATTGTAACGTTGTACAGATGGCATTGTAATGGTGTCCAGATGGCATTGTAACAACCTGGGTGTACAGATGGCATTGTAACGTTGTACAGATGGCATCTCAACCTGGTGTTCAGACTTGGCATTGCATCTAACCTGGGTGACAGATGGCATCTCAGACTGGGTGACTTAGCATAGACTGCAAGTGCTTTTGGTCAATCTCAGACCTGGGTGACTTGACATCTCAAAGGGAACTACATGGATAATGTTTGTTGTGGCATCTCAACCTGGGTGACTTGGCATCTCAACCTGGGTGACTTGGCATCTCAGACTGGGTGACTTGGCATCTCAGACTGGGTGACTTGGCATCTCAGACTGGGTGACTTGGCATCTCAGACTGGGTGACTTGGCATCTCAGACTGGGTGACTTGGCATCTCAGACTGGGTGACTTGGCATCTCAGACTGGGTGACTTGGCATCTCAGACTGGGTGACTTGGCATCTCAGACTGGGTGACTTGGCATCTCAACCTGGGTGACTTGGCATCTCAACCTGGGTGACTTGGCATCTCAACCTGGGTGACTTGGCATCTCAGACTGGGTGACTTGGCATCGCAACCTGGGTGACTTGGCATCGCAACCTGGGTGACTTGGCATCTCAACCTGGGTGACTTGGCATCTCAACCTGGGTGACTTGGCATTAGACTGGGTGACTTGGCATCTCAACCTGGGTGACTTGGCATCTCAACCTGGGTGACTTGGCATTAGACTGGGTGACTTGGCATTAGACTGGGTGACTTGGCATCTCAACCTGGGTGACTTGGCATCTCAACCTGGGTGACTTGGCATCTCAACCTGGGTGACTTGGCATCTCAACCTGGGTGACTTGGCATTAGACTGGGTGACTTGGCATCTCAACCTGGGTGACTTGGCATCTCAACCTGGGTGACTTGGCATCTCAACCTGGGTGACTTGGCATTAGACTGGGTGACTTGGCATTAGACTGGGTGACTTGGCATCTCAACCTGGGTGACTTGGCATCTCAAGACTGGGTGACTTGGCATTAGACTGGGTGACTTGGCATTAGACTGGGTGACTTGGCATCTCAACCTGGGTGACTTGGCATCTCAACCTGGGTGACTTGGCATTAGACTGGGTGACTTGGCATCTCAACCTGGGTGACTTGGCATTAGACTGGGTGACTTGGCATTAGACTGGGTGACTTGGCATTAGACTGGGTGATTTGGCATCTCAACCTGGGTGACTTGGCATCTAAGACTGGGTGACTTGGCATCTTAGACTGGGTGACTTGGCATCTTAGACTGGGTGACTTGGCATCTCAACCTGGGTGACTTGGCATTAGACTGGGTGACTTGGCATTAGACTGGGTGACTTGGCATTAGACTGGGTGACTTGGCATTAGACTGGGTGACTTGGCATTAGACTGGGTGACTGTAATGGTATCAGAGAGAAGCTAGCGTATAGATCTAGCGTGATGCGGACATCTTGTGTTACTGGTAATGCCTCGTGTTAATTGACTCTGTACTCAAGGTTTCTCAGTATAAATGGCTTTTTATTCCATGACAGACTGACCAGGTGAAAGATATGATCACTTATTGATCTCACTTGTTAAGTCAACTTCAATCAGTGTAGATGAAGGGGAGGAGACAGGTTGAAGAAGGACGTTTAAGCCTTGAGACAATTGAGACGTGTATGTGTGCCATTCAGAGGGTGAATGGGCAAGACAAAAGATTGAAGTGCCTTTCAACAGGGTATGGTTGTAGGTACCAGGCGCACCGGTTTGTGTAAGAACTGCAACGCTGCTGGGTTTTTCCACACTCAACAGTTTATCAAGTGTATCAAGAATGGTCCACCACCCATTTAAGGACATCCAGACAACTTGACACAACTGTGGGAAGCGTTGGGGTCAATATGGTCCAGCATCCCTGTGGACCGCTTTGGACACCTTGTAGAGTCCATGTCCCGACAAAATGAGGCTGTTCTGAAGGCTAAAGGGGTACAACTCAATATTATTAACTTGCTCTTAATGTTTTGTTAGAAGAGAGCGAGACCGGACCGTTTGGGAGGAGCAGAGAGCGAGACCGGACCGTTTGGGAGGAGCAGAGAGCGAGACCGGACCGTTTGGGAGGAGCAGAGAGCGAGACCGGACCGTTTGGGAGGAGCAGAGAGCGAGACCGGACCGTTTGGGAGGAGCAGAGAGCGAGACCGGACCGTTTGGGAGGAGCAGAGAGCGAGACCGGACCGTTTGGGAGGAGCAGAGAGCGAGACCGGACCGTTTGGGAGGAGCAGAGAGCGAGACCGGACCGTTTGGGAGGAGCAGAGAGCGAGACCGGGCCGTTGGGAGGAGCAGAGAGCGAGACCGGGCCGTTGGGAGGAGCAGAGAGCGAGACCGGGCCGTTGGGAGGAGCAGAGAGCGAGACCGGGCTTTTGGGAGGAACAGAGAGCGAGACCGGGCCGTTGGGAGGAGCAGAGAGCGAGACCGGGCCGTTGGGAGGAGCAGAGAGCGAGACCGGGCCGTTGGGAGGAGCAGAGAGCGAGACCGGGCCGTTGGGAGGAGCAGAGAGCGAGACCGGGCCGTTGGGAGGAGCAGAGAGCGTGACCGGGCCGTTGGGAGGAGCAGAGAGCGAGACCGGGCCGTTGGGAGGAGCAGAGAGCGAGACCGGGCCGTTGGGAGGAGCAGAGAGCGAGACCGGGCCGTTGGGAGGAGCAGAGCGCGAGACCGGGCCGTTGGGAGGAGCAGAGAGAGAGACCGGGCCGTTGGGAGGAGCAGAGAGAGAGACCGGGCCGTTGGGAGGAGAGAGAGAGAGACCGGGCCGTTGGGAGGAGAGAGAGAGAGACCGGGCCGTTGGGAGGAGGAGAGAGCGTTCGGTAGCCTAGTGGTTAAGAGAGTTGGGCCAGTAATTGAAAGGTCGCTGTTTGAATCCCAGAGCCGGCTAGGTGGAAAAATCTGGCATTCTGCCCTTGAGCAAGGCAGTTAACCCCCAACAACAACAACTGTACCCCGGGCGCCGATGACGTGGAAATCGATTCAGGCAGCCGCCTGCACCTCTCTGATTGAGGCGTTAAATGTGGAACACACATTTCGGTTGAATGCATTCAGGTATCCCATCCTTACCTCAACCTGTCCAGATACTGTAGTATTACCTCAACCTGTCCAGATACTGTAGTATTACCCCAACCTGTCCAGATACTGTAGTATTACCTCAACCTGTCCAGATACTGTAGTATTACCTCAACCTGTCCAGATACTGTAGTATTACCTCAACCTGTCCAGATACTGTAGTATTACCTCAACCTGTCCAGATACTGTAGTATTACCTCAACCTGTCCAGATACTGTAGTATTACCTCAACCTGTCCAGATACTGTAGTATTACCTCAACCTGTCCAGATACTGTAGTATTACCTCAACCTGTCCAGATACTGTAGTATTACCTCAACCTGTCCAGATACTGTAGTATTACCTCAACCTGTCCAGATACTGTAGTATTACCTCAACCTGTCCAGATACTGTAGTATTACCCCAACCTGTCCAGATACTGTAGTATTACCTCAACCTGTCCAGATACTGTAGTATTACCTCAACCTGTCCAGATGGGAGGTATTACCTCAACCTGTCCAGATACTGTAGTATTACCTCAACCTGTCCAGATACTGTAGTATTACCCCAACCTGTCCAGATACTGTAGTATTACCCCAACCTGTCCAGATACTGTAGTATTACCTGTCCCCAACCTGTCCAGATACTGTAGTATTACCCCAAATCAGATACTGTAGTATTACCTCAACCTGTCCAGATACTGTAGTATTACCTCAACCTGTCCAGATACTGTAGTATTACCTCAACCTGTCCAGATACTGTAGTATTACCCCAACCTGTCCAGATACTGTAGTATTACCTCAACCTGTCCAGATACTGTAGTATTACCTCAACCTGTCCAGATACTGTAGTATTTCAACCTGTCCAGATACTGTAGGCCAACCTGTCCAGATACTGTAGTATTACCTCAACCTGTCCAGATTGTATTACCTCAACCTGTCCAGATACTGTAGTATTACCTCAACCTGTCCAGATACTGCAGTATTACCTCAACCTGTCCAGATACTGTAGTATTACCTCAACCTGTCCAGATACTGTAGTATTACCTCAACCTGTCCAGATACTGTAGTATTACCTCAACCTGTCCAGATACTGTAGTATTACCTCAACCTGTCCAGATACTGTAGTATTACCTCAACCTGTCCAGATATGTAGTATTACCTCAACCTGTCCAGATACTGTAGTATTCCAGATACCTCAACCTGTCCAGATACTGTAGTATTACCTCAACCTGTCCAGATACTGTAGTATTACCTCAACCTGTCCAGATACTGTAGTATTACCTCAACCTGTCCAGATACTGTAGTATTACCTCAACCTGTCCAGATACTGTAGTATTACCTCAACCTGTCCAGATACTGTAGTATTACCTCAACCTGTCCAGATACTGTAGTATTACC
>NC_060177.1:95872568-95921479 GCF_021184085.1 Oncorhynchus gorbuscha
TGTGTTGAAGCTGTGTGTATGGGTTAGGGCCTGCAGACTGTGTTGAAGCTGTCTGTACCTGTGTGTATGGGTTAGGGCCTGCAGACTGTGTTGAAGCTGTCTGTACCTGTGTGTACGGGTTAGGGCCTGCAGACTGTGTTGAAGCGAGCCGTCTCTTCAAAGATCAGCTCCTTCAGGGTCTCTTTGGGGAGATCATCAAGCTCCATCGCAAACTTGAAGGGAGTCTCTGTTACAGGCTAACAGAAAGAGAGAGACAGGAGGTTAGAGTCTCTGTTACAGGCTAATAGACAGACAGGAGGTTAGAGTCTCTGTTACAGGCTAATAGACAGACAGGAGGTTAGAATCTGTTACAGGCTAACAGAAAGAGACAGACAGGAGGTTAGAGTCTCTGTTACAGGCTAACAGAGAGACAGACAGGAGGTTAGGGTCTCTGTTACAGGCTAACAGACAGACAGACAGGAGGTTAGAGTCTCTGTTACAGGCTAACAGACAGACAGGAGGTTAGAGTCTCTGTTACAGGCTAACAGACAGACAGACAGGAGGTTAGAGTCTCTGTTACAGGCTAACAGAGAGACAGACAGGAGGTTAGGGTCTCTGTTACAGGCTAACAGACAGACAGACAGACAGGAGGTTAGGGTCTCTGTTACAGGCTAACAGACAGACAGACAGGAGGTTAGAGTCTCTGTTACAGGCTAACAGACAGACAGGAGGTTAGAGTCTCTGTTACAGGCTAACAGACAGACAGACAGACAGGTTACAGGCTAACAGACAGACAGACAGACAGTTAGAGTCTCTGTTACAGGCTAACAGACAGACAGACAGACAGGAGGAGAGACAGTTACAGGCAGACAGACAGACAGGATGACAGACAGACAGGAGGTTAGGTTCTCTGTTACAGGCTAACAGACAGACAGGAGTTTAGTGTCTCTGTTACAGGCTAACAGACAGACAGGAGGTTAGAGTCTCTGTTACAGGCTAACAGACAGACAGACAGACAGGAGGTTAGGGTCTCTGTTACAGGCTAACAGACAGACAGACAGGACAGACAGACAGGAGGTTAGGTCTCTGTTACAGGCTAACAGACAGACAGGAGGTTAGAGTCTCTGTTACAGGCTAATAGACAGACAGGAGGTTAGGGTCTCTGTTACAGGCTAACAGACAGACAGGAGGTTAGAGTCTCTGTTACAGGCTAATAGACAGACAGGAGACAGACAGGGTCTCTGACAGACAGACAGGCTAACAGACAGACAGGAGGTTAGGGTCTCTGTTACAGGCTAACAGACAGACAGACAGACAGACAGACAGAGTTAGACAGTCAGACAGACAGACAGGCAGACAGACAGACAGACAGACAGGTAGGTTAGAGTCTCTGTTACAGGCTGACAGACAGACAGACAGGAGGTTAGAGTCTCTGTTACAGGCTAACAGACAGACAGACAGACAGACAGGAGGTTAGGGTCTCTGTTACAGGCTAACAGACAGACAGGAGGTTAGGGTCTCTGTTACAGGCTAACAGACAGACAGGAGGTTAGGGTCTCTGTTACAGGCTAACAGACAGACAGGAGGTTAGGGTCTCTGTTACAGGCTAACAGAGAGACAGACAGGAGGTTAGAGTCTCTGTTACAGGCTAACAGACAGACAGGAGATTAGGGTCTCTGTTACAGGCTAACAGACAGACAGGAGGTTAGGGTCTCTGTTACAGGCTAACAGACAGACAGGACAGAGGGTCTCTGTTACAGACAACAGACAGACAGACAGAGGGTCTCTGTTACAGGCTAACAGACAGACAGACAGGGTCTCTGACAGACAGACAGACAGACAGACAGACAGACTGTTACAGGCTAACAGACGGACAGACAGACAGACAGACAGACAGACAGACAGACAGACAGAGTCTCTGTTACAGGCTAACAGACAGACAGGAGATTAGGGTCTCTGTTACAGGCTAACAGACAGACAGGAGGTTAGAGTCTCTGTTACAGGCTAACAGACAGACAGACAGACAGACAGACAGACAGACAGACAGACAGACAGACAGACAGACAGACAGGTGGGTTAGAGTCTCTGTTACAGGCTGACAGACAGACAGACAGGAGGTTAGAGTCTCTGTTACAGGCTAAGAGACAGACAGACAGACAGACAGACAGGTGGTTAGAGTCTCTGTTACAGGCTAACAGACAGACAGACAGGAGGTTAGAGTCTCTGTTACAGGCTGACAGACAGACAGGTGGTTAGAGTCTCTGTTACAGGCTGACAGACAGACAGGTGGTTAGAGTCTCTGTTACAGGCTAACAGACAGACAGACAGGAGGTTAGAGTCTCTGTTACAGGCTGACAGACAGACAGGAGGTTAGAGTCTCTGTTACAGGCTAACAGACAGTCAGACAGACAGGTGGTTAGAGTATCTGGTACAGACAGACAGACAGACAGACAGACAGACAGACAGACAGACAGACAGACAGACAGACAGACAGACAGACAGACAGACAGACAGACAGACAGACAGACAGACAGACAGACAGGAGGTTAGAGTCTCTGTTACAGGCTAACAGACAAACAGACAGGAGGTTAGAGTCTCTGTTACAGGCTAACAGACAGACAGACAGGAGGTTAGAGTCTCTGTTACAGGCTGACAGACAGACAGGAGGTTAGAGTCTCTGTTACAGGCTAACAGACAGACAGACAGACAGACAGACAGACAGACAGACAGACAGACAGACAGACAGACAGACAGACAGACAGACAGACAGACAGACAGACAGACAGACAGACAGACAGACAGACAGACAGGAGGTTAGAGTCTCTGTTACAGACAGACAGACAGACAGACAGACAGACAGACAGACAGACAGACAGACAGACAGACAGACAGACAGACAGACAGACAGACAGACAGGAGGTTAGAGTCTCTGTTACAGACAGACAGACAGCTAACAGACAGACAGACAGACAGACAGACAGACAGACAGACAGACAGACAGACAGACAGACAGACAGACAGACAGACAGACAGACAGACAGACAGACAGACAGACAGACAGACAGACAGACAGGAGGTTAGAGTCTCTGTTACAGGCTAACAGACAGACAGACAGACAGGAGGTTAGAGTCTCTGTTACAGGCTGACAGACAGACAGGAGGTTAGAGTCTCTGTTACAGACAGACAGACAGACAGACAGACAGACAGACAGACAGACAGACAGACAGACAGACAGACAGACAGACAGACAGACAGACAGACTGACAGACAGACAGACAGACAGGAGGTTAGGGTCTCTGTTACAGGCTAACAGACAGACAGGAGGTTAGAGTCTCTGTTACAGGCTAACAGACAGACAGACAGACAGACAGACAGACAGACAGACAGACAGACAGACAGACAGACAGACAGACAGACAGACAGACAGACAGACAGACAGACAGACAGACAGGTGGTTAGGGTCTCTGTTATAGGCTAACAGACAGACAGGAGGTTAGAGTCTCTGTTACAGGCTAACAGACAGACAGACAGACAGACAGACAGACAGACAGACAGACAGACAGACAGACAGACAGACAGACAGACAGACAGACAGACAGACAGACAGACAGACAGACAGACAGACAGACAGACAGACAGACAGGAGGTTAGAGTCTCTGTTACAGGCTAACAGACAGACAGACAGACAGACAGACAGACAGACAGGAGGTTAGAGTCTCTGTTACAGGCTAACAGACAGACAGACAGACAGGAGGTTAGAGTCTCTGTTACAGGCTGACAGACAGACAGACAGACAGACAGGTGGTTAGTCTCTGTTACAGGCTAACAGACAGACAGACAGACAGGAGGTTAGTGTCTCTGTTACAGGCTAACAGACAGACAGACAGACAGACAGGAGGTTAGAGTCTCTGTTACAGACAGACAGACAGACAGACAGACAGACAGACAGACAGACAGACAGACAGACAGACAGACAGACAGACAGACAGACAGACAGACAGACAGACAGACAGGTGGTTAGTCTCTGTTACAGGCTAACAGACAGACAGACAGACAGGAGGTTAGAGTCTCTGTTACAGGCTAACAGACAGACAGACAGACAGACAGACAGACAGGAGGTTAGTCTCTGTTACAGGCTAACAGACAGACAGACAGACAGGAGGTTAGAGTCTCTGTTACAGGCTGACAGACAGACAGACAGACAGACAGGAGGTTAGAGTCTCTGTTACAGGCTAACAGACAGACAGACAGGAGGTTAGAGTCTCTGTTACAGGCTGACATACAGACAGACAGGAGGTTAGAGTCTCTGTTACAGGCTAACAGAGAGACAGACAGGAGGTTAGGATCTCTAATCCACTAACATTTTTCATTGACTACTGATTTCTGACAAATACCCCATCTGTAAGGTCGTAGGGTCAGGGGTCAGGGTTCATTACCTCATCTGTAGGGTTGTAGTATTGCTCCAGGTAAGGTTGAGTCAGGGTCAGGGGTCAGGGTTCATTACCTCATCTGTAGGGTCGTAGTACTGCTCCAGGTAAGGGTGAGCCAGAGCCGCCTCCACCTCGATCCTCTTGTGGGGGTTAAAGGTCAACATCTTATCCAGCAGGTCCAGAGCTTTGGAGTCGGCTTTGGGGAAGAGGCTGTTCCAGGAGACCTTGCAGCGCAGCGGGAGAGACAGCAGGTAGTTCCTGGCCTTGATGTTAATGATGCAGTTCAGATCCTCCTGGGAAGGAGACCCGAGGATACCTGGAGGGGAGGGAGACAGAAACATGAAGTGTTGTGATAACCAACCACCTCATCGCCATAACTGGTAAACCATAACAGAGGGGAGAGATGTGGGGAAGATGAGAGAGAGCAGAAGTTTACATTTTAGTCAATCTTATCCAGAGTGACTTACAGGAGCAATTAGGGTTAAGTGCCTTGCTCAATGGCACATCGGCAGATTTTCAACTAGTCCGCGCAGGGATTCAAACCAGCGACCTTTCGGGTACTGGCCCAATGCTCTTAATCACTAGGCTACCTGCACCCTGAGGGGAGAGATGAGAGATGAGAGATAGGGGAGAGATGTGGGGTGGCAGGTAGCCTAGTGGTTAGAGTGTTGGACTAGTAACCAGCAGGTAGCCTAGTGGTTAGAGTGTTGGACTAGTAACCAGCAGGTAGCCTAGTGGTTAGAGTGTTGGACTAGTAACCAGCAGGTAGCCTAGTGGTTAGAGACGTTGGTAGCCTAGTGGTTAGAGTGTTGGACTAGTAACCAGCAGGTAGCCTAGTGGTTAGAGTGTTGGACTAGTAACCAGCAGGTAGCCTAGTGGTTAGAGTGTTGGACTAGTAACCAGCAGGTAGCCTAGTGGTTAGAGTGTTGGACTAGTAACCAGCAGGTAGCCTAGTGGTTAGAGCGTTGGACTAGTAACCAGCAGGTAGTCTAGTGGTTAGAGTGTTGGACTAGTAACCAGCAGGTAGTCTAGTGGTTAGAGCGTTGGACTAGTAACCAGCAGGTAGCCTAGTGGTTAGAGTGTTGGACTAGTAACCAGCAGGTAGTCTAGTGGTTAGAGTGTTGGACTAGTAACCAGCAGGTAGTCTAGTGTTTAGAGTGTTGGACTAGTAACCAGCAGGTAGTCTAGTGGTTAGAGTGTTGGACTGGTAACCAGCAGGTCGCCTAGTGGTTAGAGGCATGTAGCCTAGTGGTTAGAGTGTTGGACTAGTAACCAGCAGGTAGTCTAGTGGTTAGAGTGTTGGACTAGTAACCAGCAGGTAGTCTAGTGTTTAGAGTGTTGGACTAGTAACCAGCAGGTAGCCTAGTGGTTAGAGCGTTGGACTAGTAACCAGCAGGTAGTCTAGTGGTTAGAGTGTTGGACTAGTAACCAGCAGGTAGTCTAGTGTTTAGAGTGTTGGACTAGTAACCAGCAGGTAGCCTAGTGTTTAGAGTGTTGGACTGGTAACCAGCAGGTCGCCTAGTGGTTAGAGGCATGTAGCCTAGTGGTTAGAGTGTTGGACTAGTAACCAGCAGGTAGCCTAGTGGTTAGAGGCATGTAGCCTAGTGGTTAGAGTGTTGGACTAGTAACCAGCAGGTAGCCTAGTGGTTAGAGTGTTGGACTAGTAACCAGCAGGTAGCCTAGTGGTTAGAGTGTTGGACTAGTAACCAGCAGGTCGCCTAGTGGTTAGAGGCATGTAGCCTAGTGGTTAGAGTGTTGGACTAGTAACCAGCAGGTAGCCTAGTGGTTAGAGCGTTGGACTAGTAACCAGCAGGTAGCCTAGTGGTTAGAGCGTTGGACTAGTAACCAGCAGGTAGCCTAGTGGTTAGAGCGTTGGACTAGTAACCAGCAGGTAGCCTAGTGGTTAGAGCATTGGACTAGTAACCAAAAGGTTGCTGGATCAAATCCCAGAGCTGACAAGGTAAAAATCTGTCGTTCTGCCCCCTGAACAAGGCAGTTAACCCCACTGTTCCCTGGTAGGGCGTCATTGTAACTAAGAATTTGTTCTTAACTGCCTAGTTAAATAAAAGGTTAAATAGGAGATATGGGGGAGGAGAGAGGTGAAGGGAAAAGTTTCTTATGCTTATTATTGGCTCAGATCGTGATGTGAATTTCTGGCATTTCTGCTTCAATTCTGCTCCCGTGTCTTAGGTGGATAACATCTGTGCCAGGCCACAACCAACAGCCTGATCAACCGACAGCCTGATCAACCAATAGCCTGATCAACCGACAGCCTGATCAACCGACAGCCTGATCAACCGACAGCCGGATCAACCGACAGCCTGATCAACCGACAGCCTGATCAACCGACAGCCTGATCAACCGACAGCCGGATCAACCGACAGCCTGATCAACCGACAGCCTGATCAACCGATAGCCTGATCAACCGACAGCCTGATCAACCGACAGCCTGATCAACCGACAGCCTGATCAACCGACAGCCTGATCAACCGACAGCCGGATCAACCGACAGCCGGATCAACCGACAGCCGGATCAACCGACAGCCTGATCAACCGACAGCCTGATCAACCGACAGCCTGATCAATTATACGTGAAGGAGATGTGTCGCACTGTATGAGGTAAAGTCAGATACTGACTGGTTATCTTTAATTTAAGGTCTCTGTGACCAACAGATTCGTATTCCCAGTGACGTAAAATAGATCAGGGCCTGATGAACTGATTCCAATGGACTGATTTCCGTACACAAAGTGTAAAATGTTAGAGGTTGTGTTTATATTTCTGTCCAATGTAAACAGTTCAGTGTAGATGGTTCAGTGTAGATCGCTGCAGTGTAGATGGTTCTGTGTAGATCGCTGCAGTGTAGATGGTCCTGTGTAGATCGCTGCAGTGTAGATGGTTCAGTGTAGATCGCTGCAGTGTAGATGGTTCTGCAGTGTAGATGGTTCAGTGTAGATCGCTGCAGTGTAGATGGTTCTGTGTAGATCGCTGCAGTGTAGATGGTTCAGTATAAATGGTTCCGTGCTTATTCAACCTGGTTGTGCTGAGATGCCTTATTCAACCTGGTTGTGCTGAGATGCCTTATTCAACCTGGTTGTGCTGAGATGCCTTATTCAACCTGGTTGTGCTGAGATGCCTTATTCGACCTGGCTGTGCTGAGATGCCTTATTCGACCTGGCTGTGCTGAGAGATGCTGAGATGCCTTATCGACCTGGCTTGCCGAGATTCGACCTGGCTGTGCTGAGATGCCTTATTCGACCTGGCTGTGCTGAGATGCCTTATTCAACCTGGTTGTGCTGAGTGGCTGCTTCCCTGATAACCCTAATAACTACAGGGGACTGTTATTTATTTGTTATTTCTCCTTTATTTAACCAGGTATTTATATATATAACCCTTTATTTGACCAGGTATTTATATATATATATATAACCCTAACCCTTTATTTAACCAGGTATTTATATATATAACCCTTTATTTGACCAGGTATTTATATATATATATATATATATATATATATATATATATATATATATATATAACCCTTTATATTATATATATATATATATAACCCTAACCCTTTATTTAACCAGGTATTTATATATATAACCCTAACCCTTTATTTAACCAGGTATTTATATATATAACCCTTTATTTGACCAGGTATTTATATATATATATATAACCCTAACCCTTTATTTAACCAGGTATTTATATATATAACCCTAACCCTTTATTTAACCAGGTATTTATATATATATAACCCTTTATTTAACCAGGTATTTATATATATAACCCTTTATTTAACCAGGTATTTATATATATAACCCTAACCCTTTATTCAACCAGGTATTTATATATATAACCCTTTATTTAACCAGGTATTTATATATATAACCCTTTATTTAACCAGGTATTTATATATATAACCCTAACCCTTTATTTAACCAGGTATTTATATATATAACCCTAACCCTTTATTTAACCAGGTATTTATATATATAACACTAACCCTTTATTTAACCAGGTATTTATATATATATAACCCTAACCCTTTATTTAACCAGGTATTTATATATATAACCCTAACCTTTTATTTAACCAGGTATTTATATATATATAACCCTAACCCTTTATTTAACCAGGTATTTATATATATAACCCTTTATTTAACCAGGTATTTATATATATAACCCTAACCCTTTATTTAACCAGGTATTTATATATATAACCCTAACCCTTTATTTAACCAGGTATTTATATATATATATATAACCCTTTATTTAACCAGGTATTTATATATATAACCCTAACCCTTTATTTAACCAGGTATTTATATATATATAACCCTTTATTTAACCAGGTATTTATATATATAACCCTAACCCTTTATTTAACCAGGTATTTATATATATAACCCTTTATTTAACCAGGTATTTATATATATAACCCTAACCCTTTATTTAACCAGGTATTTATATATATAACCCTTTATTTAACAGGTATTTATATATATAACACTAACCGTTTATTTAAATGTAAATTTAACCAGGTATTTATATATATTACCCTAACCCTTTATTTAACCAGGTATTTATATAACCCTAACCCTTTATTTAACCAGGTATATATATATATAACCCTTTATTTAACCAGGTATTTATATATATAAGCCTAACCCTTTATTTAACCAGGTATTTATATATATAACCCTTTATTTAACCAGGTATATATATATAACCCTTTATTTAACCAGGTATTTATATATATTACCCTAACCCTTTATTTAACCAGGTATTTATATATATAACACTAACCCTTTATTTAACCAGGTATTTATATATATATATATATATAACCCTTTATTTTTATATATATATATAACCCTAACCCTTTATTTAACCAGGTATTAATATATATATATAACCCTAACCCTTTATTTAACCAGGTATTTATATATATAACCCTAACTACCTGGGCCTAAACATCAGTGCCAACTACCTGGGCCTAAACATCAGTGCCAACTACCTGGGCCTAAACATCAGTGCCAACTACCTGGGCCTAAACATCAGTGCCAACTACCTGGGCCTAAACATCAGCGCCAACTACCTGGGCCTAAACATCAGCACCAACTACCTGGGCCTAAACATCAGCGCCAACTACCTGGGCCTAAACATCAGCGCCAACTACCTGGGCCTAAACATCAGCGCCAACTACCTGGGCCTAAACATCAGCGCCAACTACCTGGGCCTAAACATCAGCACCAACTACCTGGGCCTAAACATCAGCACCAACTACCTGGGCTAAACAACACTACCTGGGCCTAAACATCAGCGCCAACTACCTGGGCCTAAACATCAGCGCCAACTACCTGGGCCTAAACATCAGCGCCAACTACCTGGGCCTAAACTACTACCTGGGCCTAAACATCAGCACCAACTACCTGGGCCTAAACATCAGCGCCAACTACCTGGGCCTAAACATCAGCGCCAACTACCTGGGCCTAAACATCAGCGCCAACTACCTGGGCCTAAACATCAGCGCCAACTACCTGGGCCTAAACATCAGCGCCAACTACCTGGGCCTAAACATCAGCACCAACTACCTGGGCCTAAACATCAGCACCAACTACCTGGGCCTAAACATCAGCGCCAACTACCTGGGCCTAAACATCAGCGCCAACTACCTGGGCCTAAACATCAGCGCCAACTACCTGGGCCTAAACATCAGCGCCAACTACCTGGGCCTAAACATCAGCGCCAACTACCTGGGCCTAAACATCAGCGCCAACTACCTGGGCCTAAACATCAGCGCCAACTACCTGGGCCTAAACATCAGCGCCAACTACCTGGGCCTAAACATCAGCGCCAACTACCTGGGCCTAAACATCAGCGCCAACTACCTGGGCCTAAACATCAGCGCCAACTACCTGGGCCTAAACATCAGCGCCAACTACCTGGGCCTAAACATCAGCGCCAACTACCTGGGCCTAAACATCAGCACCAACTACCTGGGCCTAAACATCAGCACCAACTACCTGGGCCTAAACATCAGCACCAACTACCTGGGCCTAAACATCAGCGCCAACTACCTGGGCCTAAACATCAGCACCAACTACCTGGGCCTAAACATCAGCACCAACTACCTGGGCCTAAACATCAGCACCAACTACCTGGGCATTAGCACCAACTACCTGGGCCTAAAAACATCAGCACCAACTACCTGGGCCTAAACATCAGCACCAACTACCTGGGCCTAAACATCAGCTACCAACTACCTGGGCCTAAACATCAGCACTGGGCCTAAAACTACCTGGGCCTAAACATCAGCACCAACTACCTGGGCCTAAACATCAGCACCAACTACCTGGGCCTAAACATCAGCGCCAACTACCTGGGCCTAAACATCAGCACCAACTACCTGGGCCTAAACATCAGCACCAACTACCTGGGCCTAAACATCAGCACCAACTACCTGGGCCTAAACATCAGCACCAACTACCTGGGCCTAAACATCAGCACCAACTACCTGGGCCTAAACATCAGCACCAACTACCTGGGCCTAAACATCAGCACCAACTACCTGGGCCTAAACATCAGCACCAACTACCTGGGCCTAAACATCAGCACCAACTACCTGGGCCTAAACATCAGCACCAACTACCTGGGCCTAAACATCAGCACCAACTACCTGGGCCTAAACATCAGCACCAACTACCTGGGCCTAAACATCAGCGCCAACTACCTGGGCCTAAACATCAGCACCAACTACCTGGGCCTAAACATCAGCGCCAACTACCTGGGCCTAAACATCAGCGCCAACTACCTGGGCCTAAACATCAGCACCAACTACCTGGGCCTAAACATCAGCACCAACTACCTGGGCCTAAACATCAGCACCAACTACCTGGGCCTAAACATCAGCACCAACTACCTGGGCCTAAACATCAGCGCCAACTACCTGGGCCTAAACATCAGCACCAACTACCTGGGCCTAAACATCAGCACCAACTACCTGGGCCTAAACATCAGCACCAACTACCTGGGCCTAAACATCAGCACCAACTACCTGGGCCTAAACATCAGCACCAACTACCTGGGCCTAAACATCAGCACCAACTACCTGGGCCTAAACATCAGCACCAACTACCTGGGCCTAAACATCAGCACCAACTACCTGGGCCTAAACATCAGCACCAACTACCTGGGCCTAAACATCAGCACCAACTACCTGGGCCTAAACATCAGCACCAACTACCTGGGCCTAAACATCAGCACCAACTACCTGGGCCTAAACATCAGCACCAACTACCTGGGCCTAAACATCAGCACCAACTACCTGGGCCTAAACATCAGCACCAACTACCTGGGCCTAAACATCAGCACCAACTACCTGGGCCTAAACATCAGCACCAACTACCTGGGCCTAAACATCAGCACCAACTACCTGGGCCTAAACATCAGCACCAACTACCTGGGCCTAAACATCAGCACCAACTACCTGGGCCTAAACATCAGCGCCAACTACCTGGGCCTAATTATCAGCGCCAACTACCTGGGCCTAAACGTCAGCACCAACTACCTGGGCCTAAACATCAGCGCCAACTACCTGGGCCCTAAACATCAGCACCAACTACCTGGGCCTAAACATCAGCACCAACTACCTGGGCCTAAACATCAGCACCAACTACCTGGGCCTAAACATCAGCACCAACTACCTGGGCCTAAACATCAGCACCAACTACCTGGGCTAAACGTCAGCGCCAACTACCTGGGCCTAAACGTCAGCGCCAACTACCTGGGCCTAAACATCAGCACCAACTACCTGGGCCTAAACATCAGCACCAACTACCTGGGCCTAAACATCAGCACCAACTACCTGGGCCTAAACATCAGCACCAACTACCTGGGCCTAAACATCAGCACCAACTACCTGGGCCTAAACATCAGCACCAACTACCTGGGCCTAAACATCAGCGCCAACTACCTGGGCCTAAACATCAGCACCAACTACCTGGGCCTAAACATCAGCACCAACTACCTGGGCCTAAACATCAGCACCAACTACCTGGGCCTAAACATCAGCACCAACTACCTGGGCCTAAACATCAGCGCCAACTACCTGGGCCTAAACATCAGTGGACGGTGGATTTTGTGAATGCACCAACAGAAAAACCTGCAAAGCATTTTACTCCATACAGATCCTAACCCACATACAGATCCTAACCCACATACAGACCCTAACCCACATACAGACCCTAACCCACATACAGACCCTAACCCACATACAGACCCTAACCCACATACAGATCCTAACCCACATACAGATCCTAACCCACATACAGATCCTAACCCACATACAGATCCTAACCCACATACAGACCCTAACCCACATACAGACCCTAACCCACATACAGATCCTAACCCACATACAGACCCTAACCCACATACAGATCCTAACCCACATACAGACCCTAACCCACATACAGATTAACCCACATACAGACCCTAACCCACATACAGATCCTAACCCACATACAGATCCTAACCCAATACAGATCCTAACCCACATACAGACCCTAACCCACATACAGATCCTAACCCACATACAGACCCTAACCCACATACAGATCCTAACCCACATACAGATCCTAACCCACATACAGATCCTAACCCACATACAGACCCTAACCCACATACAGACCCTAACCCACATACAGACCCTAACCCACATACAGATCCTAACCCACATACAGACCCTAACCCACATACAGATCCTAACCCACATACAGATCCTAACCCACATACAGATCCTAACCCACATACAGACCCTAACCCACATACAGATCCTAACCCACATACAGATCCTAACCCACATACAGACCCTAACCCACATACAGATCCTAACCAAATTCATTCCCAATTTCTGTCAATTTACTAATGACACGATTTACTAATGACATCTCCCTCATCCAGAATAATTCCTGCCAAGACAGCAGCTACTCTTCCTGGGGTTTATTATAGATCCCCATTAGTTCCTGCCAAGGCAGCAGCTACTCTTCCTGGGGTTTATTATGGATCCCCATTAGTTCCTGCCAAGGCAGCAGCTACTCTTCCTGGGGTTTATTATGGATCCCCATTAGTTCCTGCCAAGGCAGCAGCTACTCTTCCTGTGGTTTATTATGGATCCCCATTAGTTCCTGCCAAGGCAGCAGCTACTCTTCCTGGGGTTTATTATGGATCTCCATTAGTTCCTGCCAAAGCAGCAGCTACTCTTCCTGGGGTTTATTATGGATCCCCATTAGTTCCTGCCAAGGCAGCAGCTACTCTTCCTGGGGTTTATTATGGATCTCCATTAGTTCCTGCCAAGGCAGCAGCTACTCTTCTTGGGGTTTATTATGGATCCCCATTACTTCCTGCCAAGGCAGCGGCTACTCTTCCTGGGGTTTATTATGGATCCCCATTAGTTCCTGCCAAGGCAGCAGCTACTCTTCCTGGGGTTTATTATGGATCCCCATTAGTTCCTGTCAAGGCAGAAGCTACTCTTCCTGGGGACCTCTTGTGGGGTATGTATGGGGTGTCTGAACTGTGTGCCAGTAGTTCAAACAGACAGCTTATACCTCTCACAAATACAAGTAGCGATGAAGTCAATCTCTCCTCCATTATGAGCCAGGAGAGATTGACATGCCCATTATTCATGTTAGCTCTCTGTGTACATTTAAAGGCAGCTATGATCAGTGAACTATATTACATATTACATCACTAAAAATTCACACTTTTACATTACCGTGTAGTTTACCAATAAAATGGTCTGATGATGTGGATGTACTCCGTAGTATACAGTATCCCAAAATAAATAAATGATCTCACTCCAATACATTTTAATAGAAAGTCAGCAAAAAATAGATAAGCTCTGCTACCTGTCTATTTTCAGGAAAATCATCCTGATTAACTCTTCAGTCGTATCCCAGTTTACTTCTGGTCTTGTTGGTTATTACTGCACTGATTTCTGGTCTTGCCTACATCTAGCGACATTAACAAAAAAAATAGATTTTAGTTTTTCATTTTATTTGGAATGGCAAGCCAGACCGCTGTGCCATACAGATTGGCAGCTGTGCCATACCGATTGCAACATAGTTGGGAAGATTTGATGTACCGATTCCATGGCACATGGTTTATGAATTGACACGTAAAACGAAACCGGATTCAAAACATAAAATTGTTCTATTTAAATTATTATACAAAATTCTTGCAACCAATAGAATGTTATTTATATGGGGGATACCACCTTCCCAGCTCTGCAGAGTCATTAGATCTTTTGTTTTGGTACTGCCCATATGTAGCTTGTTTTTGGTCACAGGTCCAGGAATGGCTGAAGAATTGCAATATTTACCTGGAGTTAACCCTGCAGATAGCATTACATTACATTACATTTAAGTCATTTAGCAGACGCTCTTATCCATAGCACTACTGGGTGATCTGGAAAGACCTAGTCAAATGGATCAATACTACTTCTAGAACAACGTTTTATTTTCAATTGACAATCTGAAGAAACAATGAGAATAGAAAGGTTCAGAACATTTGTGAAACAGCACAGTCAAATATACATCCAATATGGACAGTGTTAAGAGATAGATGGGATGGAGCTGAAGGTTGGGACTAATAACAACAAGATAGATGGGATGGAGCTGAAGGTTGGGACTATTAACAACAAGATAGATGGGATGGAGCTGAAGGTTGGGACTAATAACAACAAGATAGATGGGATGGAGCTGAAGGTTGGGACTAATAACAACAAGATAGATGGGATGGAGCTGAAGGTTGGGACTAATAACAACAAGATAGATGGGATGGAGTTGAAGGTTGGGACTAATAACAACAAGATAGATGGGATGGAGCTGAAGGTTGGGACTAATAACAACCAGATAGATGGGATGGAGCTGAAGGTTGGGACTAATAACAACCAGATAGATGGGATGGAGCTGAAGGTTGGGACTAATAACAACCAGATAGATGGGATGGAGCTGAAGGTTGGGACTAATAACAACCAGATAGATGGGATGGAGCTGAAGGTTGGGACTAATAACAACCAGATAGATGGGATGGAGCTGAAGGTTGGGACTAATAACAACAAGATAGATGGGATGGAGCTGAAGGTTGGGACTAATAACAACAAGATAGATGGGATGGAGCTGAAGGTTGGGACTAATAACAACCAGATAGATGGGATGGAGCTGAAGGTTGGGACTAATAACAACAAGATAGATGGGATGGAGCTGAAGGTTGGGACTAATAACAACAAGATAGATGGGATGGAGCTGAAGGTTGGGACTAATAACAACAAGATAGATGGGATGGAGCTGAAGGTTGGGACTAATAACAACAAGATAGATGGGATGGAGCTGAAGGTTGGGACTAATAACAACAAGATAGATGGGATGGAGCTGAAGGTTGGGACTAATAACAACAAGATAGATGGGATGGAGCTGAAGGTTGGGACTAATAACAACAAGATAGATGGGATGGAGCTGAAGGTTGGGACTAATAACAACAAGATAGATGGGATGGAGCTGAAGGTTGGGACTAATAACAACCAGATAGATGGGATGGAGCTGAAGGTTGGGACTAATAACAACCAGATAGATGGGATGGAGCTGAAGGTTGGGACTAATAACAACCAGATAGATGGGATGGAGCTGAAGGTTGGGACTAATAACAACCAGATAGATGGGATGGAGCTGAAGGTTGGGACTATTAACAACAAGATAGATGGGATGGAGCTGAAGGTTGGGACTAATAACAACAAGATAGATGGGTTGGAGCTGAAGGTTGGGACTAATAACAACCAGATAGATGGGATGGAGCTGAAGGTTGGGACTAATAACAACAAGATAGATGGGATGGAGCTGAAGGTTGGGACTAATAACAACAAGATAGATGGGATGGAGCTGAAGGTTGGGACTAATAACAACAAGATAGATGGGATGGAGCTGAAGGTTGGGACTAATAACAACAAGATAGATGGGATGGAGCTGAAGGTTGGGACTAATAACAACCAGATAGATGGGATGGAGCTGAAGGTTGGGACTAATAACAACCAGATAGATGGGATGGAGCTGAAGGTTGGGACTAATAACAACCAGATAGATGGGATGGAGCTGAAGGTTGGGACTAATAACAACCAGATAGATGGGATGGAGCTGAAGGTTGGGACTAATAACAACCAGATAGATGGGATGGAGCTGAAGGTTGGGACTAATAACAACAAGATAGATGGGATGGAGCTGAAGGTTGGGACTAATAACAACCAGATAGATGGGATGGAGCTGAAGGTTGGGACTAATAACAACAAGATAGATGGGATGGAGCTGAAGGTTGGGACTAATAACAACAAGATAGATGGGATGGAGCTGAAGGTTGGGACTAATAACAACAAGATAGATGGGATGGAGCTGAAGGTTGGGACTAATAACAACAAGATAGATGGGATGGAGCTGAAGGTTGGGACTAATAACAACAAGATAGATGGGATGGAGCTGAAGGTTGGGACTAATAACAACCAGATAGATGGGATGGAGCTGAAGGTTGGGACTAATAACAACAAGATAGATGGGATGGAGCTGAAGGTTGGGACTAATAACAACCAGATAGATGGGATGGAGCTGAAGGTTGGGACTAATAACAACAAGATAGATGGGATGGAGCTGAAGGTTGGGACTAATAACAACAAGATAGATGGGATGGAGCTGAAGGTTGGGACTAATAACAACAAGATAGATGGGATGGAGCTGAAGGTTGGGACTAATAACAACAAGATAGATGGGATGGAGCTGAAGGTTGGGACTAATAACAACCAGATAGATGGGATGGAGCTGAAGGTTGGGACTAATAACAACAAGATAGATGGGATGGAGCTGAAGGTTGGGACTAATAACAACAAGATAGATGGGATGGAGCTGAAGGTTGGGACTAATAACAACCAGATAGATGGGATGGAGCTGAAGGTTGGGACTAATAACAACAAGATAGATGGGATGGAGCTGAAGGTTGGGACTAATAACAACAAGATAGATGGGATGGAGCTGAAGGTTGGGACTAATAACAACAAGATAGATGGGATGGAGCTGAAGGTTGGGACTAATAACAACAAGATAGATGGGATGGAGCTGAAGGTTGGGACTAATAACAACAAGATAGATGGGATGGAGCTGAAGGTTGGGACTAATAACAACAAGATAGATGGGATGGAGCTGAAGGTTGGGACTAATGACAACAAGATAGATGGGATGGAGCTGAAGGTTGGGACTAATAACAACCAAGATAGATGGGATGGAGCTGAAGGTTGGGACTAATAACAACAAGATAGATGGGATGGAGCTGAAGGTTGGGACTAATAACAACAAGATAGATGGGATGGAGCTGAAGGTTGGGACTAATAACAACAAGATAGATGGGATGGAGCTGAAGGTTGGGACTATTAACAACAAGATAGATGGGATGGAGCTGAAGGTTGGGACTAATAACAACAAGATAGATGGGATGGAGCTGAAGGTTGGGACTAATAACAACAAGATAGATGGGATGGAGCTGAAGGTTGGGACTAATAACAACAAGATAGATGGGATGGAGCTGAAGGTTGGGACTAATAACAACAAGATAGATGGGATGGAGCTGAAGGTTGGGACTAATAACAACAAGATAGATGGGATGGAGCTGAAGGTTGGGACTAATAACAACAAGATAGATGGGATGGAGCTGAAGGTTGGGACTAATAACAACAAGATAAATAATGTAAAATATACTGGCACATGTCAGTAAAAGCATATGGGTTAAGAACTTTTGTGAAAGGGCACAGTTTGAAAGATAAGGGAAAACAGAATGTTGAGTTGGACCGCAGAGTGAAGGCTGCCAACAAGTGCTCAGAATATGGGAACTCCTTCAAGACTGTTGGATAAGCATTCCAGGTGAGCTGGTTGAGAGTGTGTAAGAGTGTGTAAAGCTGCCATCAAGGCAAAGGGCAGCCACTTAGAAGATTCTCAAATATAAATATATTTGTTTAACACCTTTTTGGTTACTACATGATTCCATATGTGTTATTTCATAGTTTTGATGTCTTCACTATTATTCTACAATGTAGAAAATAAAGAAAAACCCTTGAATGAGTAGCTGTTCTAAAAACAAATTGAATGGTATATATATATATGGGTCACTTAGAAATGTCCTGCTTTTTGAAAGAAAAACTATTTTGTCCATTAAAATAACATCAAATTGATCAGAAATACAGTGTAGACATTGTTAATGTTGTAAATGACTGTTGTAACTGGAAACGGAAGATTTGTTATGGAATATCTACATAGGGGAACAGAGGCCCATTATCAGCATCCATCACTCCTGTGTTCCAATGACACGTTCTGTTAGCTAATCCAAGTTTATCATTTTAAAAGGTTAATTGATCATAAGAAAATCATTTTGATAATTATGTTAGCACAACTGAAAACTGTTGTTCTGATTAAAGAAACAATAAAACTGGCCTTTAGACTAGTTGAGTATCTGGAGCATCAGCATTTGTGGGTTTGATTGCAGATTAAAAATGGCCAGAAACAAAGAACTTTCTTCTTAAACTCATCGGTCTATTCTTGTTCTGAGAAATGAAGGCTATTCCACATGAGAAATTGCCAAGAAACTAAAGACAACAACGCTGTGTACTACTCCCTTCACAGAACAGCACAAACTGGCCCTAACCAGAATAGAAAAGAGGAGGGACAACTGAGCAAGAGGACAAGTACATTAGAGTGTCTAGTTTGAGAAACAGACGCCTCATGAGTCCTCAACTGGCAGCTTCATTGAATAGTACTAAAACACCAATCTCAACAGTAGATGGGATGGATGCTGGCCTTCTGGGAGTTGCAAAGATAAGCCATATCTCAGACTGGCCAATAAAAATAAATAAAGATGGGCAAAAGAACACAAACTGGACTGGAGATACATGTCATGAATAGTGAGTAACAATGTGTCTTCCTGAACATGAGTGTGTACCCAGTATGGTTGAGCTGAAGGTTGGGACTAATAACTCCAGATAGATGGGATGGAGCTGAAGGTTGGGACTAATAACAACAAGATAGATGGGATGTGTGTGAAGTGTTGGGTGTGTGTAACAACAAGATAGATGGGATGGAGCTGTGTGTGTTGGGACTGGTGTGTGGTGTGGAGTGAAGGTGTGGGTGTAACAACAAGATAGATGGGATGGAGCTGAAGGTTGGGACTATTAACAACAAGATAGATGGGATGGAGCTGAAGGTTGGGACTAATAACAACAAGATAGATGGGATGGAGCTGAAGGTTGGGACTAATAACAACAAGATAGATGGGATGGAGCTGAAGGTTGGGACTAATAACAACAAGATAGATGGGATGGTGCTGAAGGTTGGGACTAATAACAACAAGATAGATGGGATGGAGCTGAAGGTTGGGACTAATAACAACAAGATAGATGGGATGGAGCTGAAGGTTGGGTGTGTGTGTGTGTGTGTGTAGTGTGTGGTGTGTGGTGTGTGGTGTGTGGGTGTGCTGAAGTGTGTGTGGTGTAACAACAAGATAGTGTGTGTGTGTGTGTAGTGTGGGATGGTTGAGCTGAAGGTTGGGACTAATAACAACAAGATAGATGTGGTGTGGATGGAGCTGAAGTGTTGGGACTGTAACAACAAGATAGATGGTGTGTGGGATGGAGCTGTGTGTGTTGGGACTAAGTAACAAGAGCTGTGTGAAGATGGTGATGGAGCTGAAGGTTGGGACTAATGTGGTTAACAACCAGATAGATGGGATGGAGCTGAAGGTTGGGTGGTGTAACAACCAGATGTGGATGGTGCTGTGTGTGTGTGTAATAACAACCAGATGATGGATTGAGCTGTGGTTGTGTGACTAATGTGATGTGTGTGTGTGTGTGTGTGTGTTGGGACTAATAACAACAAGATGATGGGATGGAGCTGAAGGTTGGGACTAATAACAACAAGATAGATGGGATGGAGCTGAAGGTTGGGTGTGCGTAGTATAACAACAAGATAGATGGGATGGAGCTGAAGGTTGGGACTAATGTGGTTAACAACAAGATAGATGGGATGGAGCTGAAGGTTGGGACTAATAACAACAAGATAGATGGGATGGAGCTGTGTGGTTGGGACTAATAACCCAGTATGTGGTTGAGCTGTGTGTGTGGTGACTAATAACAACAAGATAGATGTGTGGAGCTGTGTGTGTAATAACAACAAGATAGATGATGGAGCTGAACTTTTGTTGGGACTAATGAAAACAAGATGTGTGGTGTGTGGTGTGGACGTGTGTGTGTGTGTGTGTGTGTGTGTGTGTGTGTGCACACAGTATGTGGTTGAGCTGTGTGTGTGTGTGTGTGTGTGTGTGTGTGTGTGTGTGTGTGGTTGTGTGTGTTTGTGAAAGTGTGCACAGTTTGAAAGATGTGGGTGTGGTGTGTGGTGTGTGGTGTGACGTGTGTGTGTGTGTGTGTGTGTGTGTGTGGTGTGTGTGTGCCGCGTGTTCAGAATATGTGGTTGAGCTCCTTTGTTGGAAAAGCATTCCAGGTGAAGCTGGTTGAGAGTGTGTAAGAGTGTGTAAAGCTGCCATCAAGGTGGTGTGGCAGCCACTTAGAAGATTCTCAAATATAAATATATTTGTTTGGTGTGTGCGTGTGTGTGTGTGTTTTTGTGTTACTACATGATTCCATATGTGTTATTTCATGTGTGTGTTTTGATGTGTGTGTGTGTGTGTGTGTGTGTGTGTGTGTGTGTGTGTGTGTGTGTGGTGTGTGGTGTATTCTACAATGTAGAAAATAAAGAAAAACCCTTGAATGAGTAGCTGTTCAAAAACAAATTGAATGGTATATATGTGGTGGGTCGTGCGTAGAAATGTCCTGCTTTTTGAAAGAAAAACTATTTTGTCCATTAAAATAACATCAAATTGATCAGAAATACAGTGTAGACATTGTTAATGTTGTAAATTACTGTTGTAACTGGAAACGGAAGATTTGTTATGGAATATCTGTGTAGTGTGTGTGTGTGTGTGAGGCCCATTATGTGTGTGTGCAACCAGTATGTGGTTGAGCTGTGTGTGTGTGTGTGTGTGTGTGTGTGTTGTGTGTGTGTGTGTGTGTGTGTAGCTAATCCAAGTTTATCATTTTAAAAGGTTAATTGATCATAAGTGTGTGCCTTTTGCAATTATGTTGTGCGCGCGTGTGAAAACCCAGTATGTGGTTGAGCTGATTAAAGAAACAATGTGGTAAAGCTGGTGTGTTAGACTAGTTGTGTGTGTATGTGGTGCATCAGCATTTGTGGGTGTTGATTGCAGATAAAAAATGTGTACCTAGTATGTGGTTGAGCTTTCTGTCTTAAACCTAGTATGTGGTTGAGCTGTTCTGTGTTGTGAGAAATGTGGTTGAGCTATTGTGTGTGTGTGTGTACTAGTATGTGGTTGAGCTGTGTGTGTGTGTGTGTGTGTACCTAGTATGTGGTTGAGCTGTGTGTGTGTGTGTGTACTCCCTTCACCAGTAAGCTGTGTGTGTGTGTGTGTACCTAAAGCTGTGTGTGTGTGTGTGTAACCAGAATGGTTGAGCTGTGTGTGTGTGTGTGTACCTAGTATGTGGTTGAGCTGTGTGTGTGTGAGTGTACCTAGTATGTGGTTGAGCTGTGTGTGTGTGTGTGTACCTAGTATGTGGTTGAGCTGTGTTGTGAACCTAGTATGTGGTTGAGCCTGTGTGTGTGTACCTAGTATGTGGTTGAGCTGTGTGTGTGTGTGTGTAAGTATGTGGTTGAGCTGTGTGTGTGTGTGTGTACCTAGTATGTGGTTGAGCTGTGTGTGTGTGTGTACCCAGTATGTGGTTGAGCTGTGTGTGTGTGTGTGTGTGTACCTAGTATGTGGTTGAGCTGTGTGTGTGTGTGTGTGTGTACCTAGTATGTGGTTGAGCTGTGTGTGTGTGTGTGTGTACCTAGTATGTGGTTGAGCTGTGTGTGTGTGACCTAGTATGTGGTTGAGCTGTGTGTGTGTGTGTACCTAGTATGTGGTTGAGCTGCGTGTGTGTGTGTGTGTACCTAGTATGTGGTTGAGCTGTGTGTGTGTGTGTACCTAGTATGTGGTTGAGCTGTGTGTGTGTGTGTGTGAACCCACCCAGTATGTGTGTGTGTGTGTGTGTGATCTGTGTGTGTGTGTGTGTGTGTGTGTGTGCAATGTGTGTGTGTGTGTGTGTGTGCGCGCGCGTACCCAGTATGGTTAAAGATGTGTGCAAATGTGGAACACTGTGCTGTGCGTGAGATACATGTCATGAATAGTGAGTAACAATGTGTCTTCCTGAACCCAGTATGTGGTTGAGTATGTGGTTGAGCTGTGTGTGTGTGTGTGTGTGTGTGTGTGTGTGTGTGTGTGTGTGTGTGTGTGTGTGTGTGTGTGTGTACCCAGTATGTGGTTCAGCTGGTCCAGGTAGTGCTTCCCGGGGAAGATGGGTCTATTGGAGAGCATCTCAGCCAGGATGCAGCCCACAGACCAGATATCAATAGACTTGGTGTAACCCTGAGAGAGGAGAGTCTAGCATTAACACAGCACATGGGAACCTCTAGCATTAACACAGCACATGGGAACCTCTAGCATTAACACAGCACATGGGAACCTCTAGCATTAACACAGCACATGGGAACCTCTAGCATTAATACAGGGGAGGTGTAGTGTAGACTAATACAGGGGTGGTGGTGTAGTGTAGACTAATACAGGGGTGGTGGTGTAGTGTAGACTAATACAGGGGAGGTGGTGTAGTGTAGACTAATACAGGGGAGGTGTAGTGTAGACTAATACAGGGGTGGTGTAGTGTAGACTAATACAGGGGGGGGTGTAGTGTAGACTAATACAGGGGGGAGGTGTAGTGTAGACTAATACAGGGGGGTGGTGTAGTGTAGACTAATACAGGTGTAGTGTAGACTAATACAGGGAGGTGTAGTGTAGACTAATACAGGGGGTGTAGTGTAGACTAATACAGGGGAGTGTAGTGTAGACTAGAATACAGGGGAGGTGTAGTGTAGACTAATACAGGTGTAGGGACTAATACAGGGGTGGTGTAGTGTAGACTAATAATACAGGGAGGTGGTGTAGTGTAGACTAATACAGGGGAGGTGTAGTGTAGACTAATACAGGGGGGTGTAGTGTAGACTAATACAGGGGAGGTGTAGTGTAGACTAATACAGTGTAGACTAATACAGGGGTGGTGTAGTGTAGACTAATACAGGGGAGGTGTGTAGTGTAGACTAATACAGGGGGTGGTGTAGTGTAGACTAATACAGGGAGGTGTAGTGTAGACTAATACAGGGGTGGTGTAGTGTAGACTAATACAGGGGTGGTGTAGTGTAGACTAATACAGGGGAGGTGTAGTGTAGACTAATACAGGGGAGGTGGTGTAGTGTAGACTAATACAGGGGAGGTGTAGTGTAGACTAATACAGGGGTGGTGTAGTGTAGACTAATACAGGGGAGGTGTAGTGTAGACTAATACAGGGGTGGTGTGTAGTGTAGACTAATACAGGGGTGGTGTAGTGTAGACTAATACAGGGGTGGTGTGTAGTGTAGACTAATACAGGGGAGGTGTAGTGTAGACTAATACAGGGGTGATGTGTTATATAGTGTCAGGACTGAACAGTTGTCTAATACAGGGGTTTTCAAACTGGGGTCCCTACTGCAGGGGATCTGCGTCATTTAATAAAATAAAATAAATGGAAAACAATTATTTTTATGAATATCGCTAGAGGCAAAACAGAACGCTATCGTGGATACCATTTGGGGCGGCAGGATAGCCTAATGGTTAGAGCGTTGTACTAGTAACCAGCAGGTAGCCTAGTGGTTAGAGCGTTGGACTAGTAACCAGCAGGTAGCCTAGTGGTTAGAGCGTTGTACTAGTAACCAGCAGGTAGCCTAGTGGTTAGAGCGTTGGACTAGTAACCAGCAGGTAGCCTAGTGGTTAGAGCGTTGGACTAGTAACCAGCAGGTAGCCTAGTGGTTAGAGCGTTGGACTAGTAACCAGCAGGATAGCCTAGTGGTTAGAGCGTTGGACTAGTAACCAGCAGGATAGCCTAGTGGTTAGAGCGTTGGACTAGTAACCAGCAGGTAGCCTAGTGGTTAGAGCGTTGGACTAGTAACCAGCAGGTAGCCTAGTGGTTAGAGCGTTGGACTAGTAACCAGCAGGATAGCCTAGTGGTTAGAGCGTTGGACTAGTAACCAGCAGGTAGCCTAGTGGTTAGAGCGTTGGACTAGTAACCAGCAGGTAGCCTAGTGGTTAGAGCATTGGACTAGTAACCGAAAGGTTGCAAGTTCAAACCACCGAGCTGACAAGGTACAAATCTGTCGTTCTGCCCCTGAACAGGCAGTTAACCCACTGTTCCTAGGCTGTCATTGAAAATAAGAATTAGTTCTTAACTGACTTGCCTGTTTAAATAAAGGTACAATAAAAAAAAAATTGTATGCTGTGGACTGATCTGTCAACTGCTCTCCCATTTAGTATGCTGTTTGCATTTTGATGTGTGTTTTTCTTTCTGTTTGCATTATGATGTGTGTAATTCCTGTAATTCGGACTCCCTGATAAAATATAATATAAGGTTAAATAAATCAAATGTCTCTGTCCAGTATGTCTCTGTCCAGTATGTCTCTGTCCAGTATGTCTCTGTCCAGTATGTCTCTGTCCATTATGTCTCTGTCCATTATGTCTCTGTCCATTATGTCTCTGTCTATTATGTCTCTGTCCAGTATGTCTCTGTCCAGTATGTCTCTGTCCAGTATGTCTCTGTCCATTATGTCTCTGTCCAGTATGTCTCTGTCCATTATGTCTCTGTCCAGTATGTCTCTGTCCAGTATGTCTCTGTCCAGTATGTCTCTGTCCAGTATGTCTCTGTCTAGTATGTCTCTGTCCATTATGTCTCTGTCCATTATGTCTCTGTCCAGTATGTCTCTGTCC
Organism: Oncorhynchus gorbuscha; assembly: GCF_021184085.1. Lineage (NCBI taxonomy): Eukaryota > Metazoa > Chordata > Actinopteri > Salmoniformes > Salmonidae > Oncorhynchus > Oncorhynchus gorbuscha. The sequence goes on from NC_060177.1 coordinate 95,897,960, forward strand.
AGTATGTCTCTGTCCATTATGTCTCTGTCCATTATGTCTCTGTCCAGTATGTCTCTGTCCAGTATGTCTCTGTCCATTATGTCTCTGTCCAGTATGTCTCTGTCCAGTATGTCTCTGTCCAGTATGTCTCTGTCCAGTATGTCTCTGTCCAGTATGTCTCTGTCCAGTATGTCTCTGTCCAGTATGTCTCTGTCCATTATGTCTCTGTCCATTATGTCTCTGTCCAGTATGTCTCTGTCCAGTATGTCTCTGTCCAGTATGAAAGAAGTTTGTGTCGGTTCATGGAAACCACCTAACTAGCATTAGCGCAATGAGTGGAAGTCTACAGGTGCAGTTAGCATGCACGCTTTAAATCAGCAACATTTTGTCCACGCCAACAAGATAGTCTATTAGCTAGAAAGGTATGTTAGAGTTCACACTTCCTCTTCCAAAAAACTGTGGGAAGGTCAACATAATGAAACTGTCCAACAATTCTATTCATTTTACATGTTTAATACTTCTACTTTCATCTGATAAGACAAGATGTGATATATATTTTTACTAACATATGATCGCAGTCCCTGGGTCACCAGTTTACCTGGACATGGAAAGTTTGAAAACCCCTGGTCTCGTGTCATGGTGTGGTGCATTGAGATATTGCATTTATCTGTCTGACCACCAGGTGGCGCTAACCTTGGAGTTGAGCATGATTTCAGGCGCCCGGTACCAGCGAGTAGCTACATACTCCGTCAGGAAGCCTGTGTGGTCGTGGTCTGGGTCAGCCACACGCGCCAGACCAAAGTCACAGATCTAAGGGAAGAGGAGGATGTTAGTGACGAGAGCAGGAGGGGGAGAGAGAAGCAGGAGGAGGGAGAGAGGAGCAGGAGGAAGGAGAGAGCAGCAGGAGGGGGAGAGAGCAGCAGGAGAGGAGGGGAGAGAGCAGCAGGAGAGGAGGGAGAGAGCAGCAGGAGAGGAGGGAGAGAGCAGCAGGAGAGGAGGGAGAGAGCAGCAGCAGGAGGAGGGAGAGAGCAGCAGCAGGAGGAGGGAGAGAACAGCAGCAGGAGGAGGGAGAGAGCAGCAGCAGGAGAGGAGGGAGAGAACAGCAGCAGGAGGAGGGAGAGAGCAGCAGCAGGAGAGGAGGGAGAGCAGCAGGAGAGGAGGGAGAGAGCAGCAGGAGGAGGGAGAGAGCAGCAGGAGGAGGGAGAGAGCAGCAGCAGGAGGAGGGAGAGAGCAGCAGCAGGAGGAGGGAGAGAGCAGCAGCAGGAGGAGGGAGAGAGCAGCAGGAGGGGGGAGAGAGCAGCAGCAGGAGGAGGGAGAGAACAGCAGCAGGAGGAGGGAGAGAGCAGCAGGAGGGGGGAGAGCAGCAGGAGGAGGGAGAGAGCAGCAGGAGGAGGGAGAGAGCAGCAGGAGGAGGGAGAGAGCAGCAGGAGGAGGGAGAGAGCAATAATCAGACCAACTGGTTCTTTGTGGGATTTTAAAATAATCTGTTCCATGATATACATCTGGTGTATTAAAAGCCATTATTGGTACCACGATTGACTTCTGTCTTTTTTTACATGAAGATTGCCATTTCCCCCACCAACCATAACAGGGTATACCGTATGCCGTTTTCCCCACCAACCATAACAGGGTATACCATATGCCGTTTTCCCCACCAACCATAACAGGGTATACCGTATGCCGTTTTCCCCACCAACCATAACAGGGTATACCGTATGCCGTTTTCCCCACCAACCATAACAGGGTATACCGTATGCCGTTTTCCCCACCAACCATAACAGGGTATACCGTATGCCGTTTTCCCCACCAACCATAACAGGGTATACCGTATGCCGTTTTCCCCACCAACCATAACAGGGTATACCGTATGCCGTTTTCCCCACCAACCATAACAGGGTATACCGTATTCTGCAGTACCGTGATCAGCCTTGAATTTCCACGGCTTCAATTAGAAGGGACAGTCTCTGCGCAGGACGTTAGGGTCAGGGGTCAGGGGCCTGTAACTGTAGATCTCAGGTGGTATTGAGCAGCAGGTTGGAGGGTTTGAGGACGCGGTGCAGGGCGTTAGGGTCAGGGGTCAGGGGCCTGTAACTGTAGATCTCAGGTGGTATTGAGCAGCAGGTTGGAGGGTTTGAGGACGCGGTGCAGGGCGTTAGGGTCAGGGGTCAGGGGCCTGTAACTGTAGATCTCAGGTGGTATTGAGCAGCAGGTTGGAGGGTTTGAGGACGCGGTGCAGGACGTTAGGGTCAGGGGTCAGGGGCCTGTAACTGTAGATCTCAGGTGGTATTGAGCAGCAGGTTGGAGGGTTTGAGGACGCGGTGCAGGGCGTTAGGGTCAGGGGTCAGGGGCCTGTAACTGTAGATCTCAGGTGGTATTGAGCAGCAGGTTGGAGGTTTGAGGACGCGGTGCAGGACGTTAGGGTCAGGGGTCAGGGGCCTGTAACTGTAGATCTCAGGTGGTATTGAGCAGCAGGTTGGAGGGTTTGAGGACGCGGTGCAGGACGTTAGGGTCAGGGGTCAGGGGCTTGTAACTGTAGATCTCAGGTGGTATTGAGCAGCAGGTTGGAGGGTTTGAGGACGCGGTGCAGGGCGTTAGGGTCAGGGGTCAGGGGCCTGTAACTGTAGATCTCAGGTGGTGAGCAGCAGGTTGGAGGGTTTGAGGACGCGGTGCAGGGCGTTAGGGTCAGGGGTCAGGGGCCTGTAACTGTAGATCTCAGGTGGTATTGAGCAGCAGGTTGGAGGGTTTGAGGACGCGGTGCAGGACGTTAGGGTCAGGGGTCAGGGGCTTGTAACTGTAGATCTCAGGTGGTATTGAGCAGCAGGTTGGAGGGTTTGAGGACGCGGTGCAGGGCGTTAGGGTCAGGGGTCAGGGGCCTGTAACTGTAGATCTCAGGTGGTATTGAGCAGCAGGTTGGAGGGTTTGAGGACGCGGTGCAGGGCGTTAGGGTCAGGGGTCAGGGGCCTGTAACTGTAGATCTCAGGTGGTATTGAGCAGCAGGTTGGAGGGTTTGAGGTCGCGGTGCAGGGCGTTAGGGTCAGGGTTCTGTACCTTTAGATCACAGGTGGTATTGAGCAGCAGGTCGGAGGGGTGAGGTCGCGGTGCAGGGCGTTAGGGTCAGGGGTCAGGGTTCTGTAGTTTGAGATCACAGGTCAGGGGTCAGGGTTCTGAGCAGCAGGTTGGAGGGTTTGAGATCACGGTGCAGGACGTTAGCTGAGTGGATGTACTTCAGGCCTCTCAGGATCTGGTACAGGAAGTAACAGATGTGATCGTTGCTCAGGCGCTGGGTCTTCAACAGCTTATACAGGTCTGTCTCCATCAGGTCCTGCACTATGTAGCTAGGAGACAAGGGGTTAAGGAATCTACTAGATAGGGACAACAACTTAACCCCAACACAACCCATAAGATGTATGTAAACGTTCGACTTCAACTGCATAGATAAAAAAAGTGTTAAACAAATCAAAATATATTTTACATTTGAGATTCTTCAAAGTAACTACCCTTTGCCTTGATGACAGCTTTGCACACTTGGCATTCTCTCAACCAGCTTCATGAGGTTGTCACCTGGAATGCATTTCATTTAACAGGTGTACTTTCTTAAAAGTTAATTTGTGGAATTTATTTTCTTCTTAATGCGTTTGAGTCAATCAGTTGTGTTGTGACAAGGTAGGGGTGGTATACAGAAGATAGCCCTAATTGGTAAAAGACCAAGTCCATATTATGGCAAGAACAGCTCAAATAAGCAAAGAGAAACGACAGTCCATCTTTACTCTAAGACATGAAGGTTAGTCAATACGGAAAATGTCAAGAACTTTGAAAGTTTCTTTAAGCTCTGTCGCAAAAACCATCAAGCGCTATGATGAAACTGGCTCTCACGAGGACCACCACAGGAATGGAAGACCCAGAGTTACCTCTGCGGCAGAGGTTAAGTTCGAGTTACCAGCCTCAGAAATTGCAGCCCAAATAAATGCTTCAGAGTTCAAGTAACAGACATCTCAACATCAAATGTTTAGAGGAGACTGCTTGAATCAGGCCTTCATGGTCGAATTGCTGCAAAGAAACCACTACTAAAGGACACCAATAAGAAGAAGAGACTTGCTTAGGCCAAGAAACACGAGCAATGGACATTAGACCGGTGGAAATCTGTCATTAGGTCTGGAGTCTGTGGGTGAACAGATGATCTCCGCATGTGTGGTTCCCACCGTGAAGCATGGAGGAGGAGGTGTGATGGTGTGGGGGTGCTTTGCTGGTGACACTGATTAATTTAGAATTCAAGCCACACTTAACCCGGCATGGCTCCCACAGCATTCTGCAGCGATACGCCATCCCATCTGGTTTGGGATTATTGGGACTATCATTTGTTTTTCAACAGGACAATGACCCAACACACCTCCAGGCTGTGTAAGGGCTATTTGACCAAGAAGGAGAGTGATGGACTGCTGCATCAGATGACCTGGCCTCCACAATTCCCCAACTAAATTGAGATGAGTTGGACCGCAGAGTGAAGGAAAATCAGCCAGCAAGTGCTCAGCATATGTGGGAACTCCTTCAAGAATGTTGGAAAAGCATTCCTCATGAAGCTGGTTGAGAGAATGCCAAGTGTGCAAAGCTGTCATTAAGGCAAAGGGTGGCTATTTTGACTAAAATATATTCTGATTTGTTTGACACTTTTTTGGTTACTACATGATTCCATATGTGTTATTTCATAGTTTTGATATCTTCACTGTTATTCTACAATATAGAAAATAGTAAAAAATAAAATGAAAACCCTTGAATAAGTAGGTGTTCTAAATCTTTTGACCGGTAGTGAACTTCAGTATGTTATAGTGTTGTGTTAGCCTGATGCACAAAATATTAGCACGCCCCCTTTGCCTTTAGAACAGCCTCAATTCATCTGGACATGGACTCTACAAGGTGTTGAAAGCGTTCCACAGGGATGCTGGCCCATGTTGACTCCAATGCTTCCCACAGTTGTGTCAAGTTGTCTGGATGTCCTTTGGGTGGTGGACCATTCCTTATACACATGGGAAACTGTTGAACGTGAAAACCCCAGCAGAGTTGCAGTTCTTGACACAAACCGGTGCGCCTGGCACCTACAACCATACCCCATTCAAAGGCACTTCAATATTTTGTCTTGCCCCATTCACCCTCTGAATGGCACACATACACAATCCATGTCTCAAGGCTTAAAAGTCCTTCTTTAAACCTGTCTCCTCCCCTTCATCTACCTGTCTCCTCCCCTTCATCTACCTGTCTCCTCCTCTTCATCTACACTGATTGAAGTTGACTTAACAAGTGAGATCAATAAGCGATCATAGCTTTCACCTGGATTCACCTGGTCAGTGTGTCATGGAGAGAGCAGGTGTTCCTAATGTTCTGTACGCTCAGTGTATTTGGAGGACTTGAAACCTAACCACTGTCCCTCTAACATTCTCTGATTGGCTGGACGTTGCCGGGCATCAACGTTAGGACAACATTCCTGTGATGAAACTGAGTAAGGTCTGACAACATTACTAACAAATGTCTGGAAATCATTATGATACCGTCCTGATGAATGTGAGGTACAGCATTCCTGTGGGATGATGTGTGAGAGAGAAGAGTGTGTGTACATGTCTCTCTGTGTGTGTGTGGCGAGGAACAGGTTTACTGACATCAGGTAAAGGATACACGTCCTTCATCTGATCGATGGAGGGCGTGAGGATGATGTCGTTGATGCTGATGATGTTCTCATGTTTGAAGCGCAGCAGGATCTTAATCTCTCTCAGAGTCCTCTGGCAGTATGTCTGGTGTTCAAACGGACTGATCTTCTTTATCGCCACGCGAACCTTGTTGTCACGGCAATACGCAGAGCTGGGGGGGTAGAGAGAGCAGGTTAGAGTGAGAGAGAGAATCAGCTGAATGTAATTGAAAAAAATCCACTGAATCTAACCACTTTTGAGAAAATTGGAACACACTAAACACAAATACGTATCTATCCAAAACAAAGGTTCTGGATAGACCACTTCTCCAATTTTTTGTCTCTGTTACAAAGAACAAATAGCAAAAATACACATCAAATACAAATCTTAGAATCAACTATTAAAGACTACCAGAACTCTGGGCCTCTGATAGACTCAGTGGTCTAAGGCACTTGTGTTGCAGCTGACCGCGACCGGGAGATTCATGAGGTGATGCACAATTGGCCCTATTTCGTCTGGGTTAGGGGAGTGTTTGTCAGGGTGGGATGTCCGTGTCCCATCGCGCTCTAGCGACTCCTGTGGCGGGCCGGGTGCAGTGCGGTGGTAACTCCGATACATTGGTGCGGCTGGCTTCCGGGTTAAGCAAGCAGTGTGTCACGAAGCAGAGCAGCTTGGGTCGTGGTTCCGAGGACGCACGGCTCTCGACCTTCGCCTCTCCCGAGTCCGTATGGGAGTTTGCGGTGATGAGACAAGACTAACTACCAATTAGATTTTTTTTTAAATTAAAGTATTTTTAAATACATTTTAAAAATAGACTTGAGAACCCACTGGATTCGTCAATTACATTGAATGAACTACAGGACAAAATACAAACCCTCCAACCCAAAAAGGCCTGTGGTGTTGATGGTATCCTAAATTAAATGATAAAATATGAATTCCAATTGGCTATACTTTTTAACATCATCCTCAGCTGTGGAATCTTCCCCAATATTTGGAACGAAGGACTGAACCCCCCCCCCAATCCACAAAAGTGGAGACAATCAACTACTGTGGGATATCAACAGTAACCTTGGGAAAATCCTCTGCAAAATCATTAACAGCAGACTTGTACATTTACTCAGTGAAATCAATGTACTAGCAAATCACAAAATGGCTTTTCACCAAATTACCGTACAACAGACCACGTATTCACCCTGCACACCCTAATTGACAAACAAATCAATAGTCTTCTCATGCCTCGTTTCAAAAAACCTGGTGATTCTCACTGGGCTATGTCACCATGTAACACTGGGCTATGTCACCATGTAACACTGGGCTATGTCACCATGTAACACTGGGCTATGTCACCATGTAACACTGGGCTGTCACCATGTAACACTGGGCTATGTCACCATGTAACACTGGGCTGTCACCATGTAACACTGGGCTGTCACCATGTAACACTGGGCTATACTACATACCACAGTGTTACATGGTGACATACCAGTGTTACATGGTGTCATAGCCCAGTGTTACATGGTGACATAGTACAGTGTTACATGGTGACATAGCCCAGTGTTACATGGTGACATAGCCCAGTGTTACATGGTGACATAGCCCAGTGTTACATGGTGACATAGCCCAGTGTTACATGATGACACACTATAGTGTTACATACCACAGTGTTACATGGTGACATAGTACAGTGTTACATGGTGACACACTACAGTGTTACATGGTGACACAGTACAGTGTTACATGGTGACACACTACAGTGTTACATGGTGACATAGTACAGTGTTACATGGTGACATAGTACAGTGTTACATGGTGACATAGTACAGTGTTACATGGTGACATAGTACAGTGTTACATGGTGACATAGTACAGTGTTACATGGTGACATAGTACAGTGTTACATGGTGACATAGTACAGTGTTACATGGTGACATAGTACAGTGTTACATGGTGACATAGTACAGTGTTACATGGTGACATAGTACAGTGTTACATGATGACACACTATAGTGTTACATACCACAGTGTTACATGGTGACACACTACAGTGTTACATGGTGACATAGTACAGTGTAACACTATAGTGTTACATACCACAGTGTTACATGGTGACACACTACAGTGTTACATGGTGACATAGTACAGTGTTACATGGTGACATAGTACAGTGTTACATGGTGACATAGTACAGTGTTACATGGTGACATAGTACAGTGTTACATGGTGACATAGTACAGTGTTACATGGTGACATAGTACAGTGTTACATGGTGACATAGTACAGTGTTACATGGTGACATAGTACAGTGTTACATGGTGACATAGTACAGTGTTACATGGTGACATAGTACAGTGTTACATGGTGACATAGTACAGTGTTACATGGTGAGTGTTACATGGTGACACAGTACAGTGTTACATGGTACAGTGTGGTGACATGTACAGTGTTACATGGTGACACACTACAGTGTTACATGGTGACACACTACAGTGTTACATGGTGACATAGTACAGTGTTACATGGTGACACACTACAGTGTTACATGGTGTTACAGTGTTACATGGTGACATAGTACAGTGTTACATGGTGACATAGTACAGTGTTACATGGTGACATAGTACAGTGTTACATGGTGACATAGTACAGTGTTACATGGTGACATAGTACAGTGTTACATGGTGACATAGTACAGTGTTACATGGTGACATAGTACAGTGTTACATGGTGACATAGTACAGTGTTACATGGTGACATAGTACAGTGTTACATGGTGACATAGTACAGTGTTACATGATGACACACTATAGTGTTACATACCACAGTGTTACATGGTGACACACTACAGTGTTACATGGTGACATAGTACAGTGTTACATGGTGACATAGTACAGTGTTACATGGTGACATAGTACAGTGTTACATGGTGACATAGTACAGTGTTACATGGTGACATAGTACAGTGTTACATGGTGACATAGTACAGTGTTACATGGTGACATAGTACAGTGTTACATGGTGACATAGTACAGTGTTACATGGTGACATAGTACAGTGTTACATGGTGACATAGTACAGTGTTACATGGTGACATAGTACAGTGTTACATGGTGACATAGTACAGTGTTACATGGTGACATAGTACAGTGTTACATGGTGACATAGTACAGTGTTACATGGTGACATAGTACAGTGTTACATGGTGACACACTACAGTGTTACATGGTGACACACTACAGTGTTACATGGTGACATAGTACAGTGTTACATGGTGACATAGTACAGTGTTACATGGTGACACACTACAGTGTTACATGGTGACACACTACAGTGTTACATGATGACACACTACAGTGTTACATGGTGACATAGTACAGTGTTACATGGTGACACACTACAGTGTTACATGGTGACATAGTACAGTGTTACATGGTGTCATAGTACAGTGTTACATGGTGACACACTACAGTGTTACATGGTGACATAGTACAGTGTTACATGGTGACACACTACAGTGTTACATGGTGACATAGTACAGTGTTACATGGTGACATAGCCCAGTGTTACATGGTGACATAGCCCAGTGTTACATGGTGACATAGCCCAGTGTTACATGGTGACATAGTACAGTGTTACATGGTGACATAGTACAGTGTTACATGGTGACAGCCCAGTGTTACATGGTGACATAGTACAGTGTTACATGGTGACATAGTACAGTGTTACATGGTGACATAGTACAGTGTTACATGGTGACAGCCCAGTGTTACATGGTGACATAGCCCAGTGTTACATGGTGACATAGCCCAGTGTTACATGGTGACATAGCCCAGTGTTACATGGTGACATAGTACAGTGTTACATGGTGACATAGTACAGTGTTACATGGTGACAGCCCAGTGTTACATGGTGACATAGTACAGTGTTACATGGTGACATAGTACAGTGTTACATGGTGACATAGTACAGTGTTACATGGTGACATAGCCCAGTGTTACATGGTGACATAGCCCAGTGTTACATGGTGACATAGTACAGTGTTACATGGTGACACACTACAGTGTTACATGGTGACATAGCCCAGTGTTACATGGTGACATAGTACAGTGTTACATGGTGACATAGTACAGTGTTACATGGTGACATAGTACAGTGTTACATGGTGACATAGCCCAGTGTTACATGGTGACACACTACAGTGTTACATGGTGACATAGCCCAGTGTTACATGGTGACATAGCCCAGTGTTACATGGTGACACACTACAGTGTTACATGGTGACATAGCCCAGTGTTACATGGTGACATAGCCCAGTGTTACATGGTGACATAGTACAGTGTTACATGGTGACAGCCCAGTGTTACATGGTGACATAGCCCAGTGTTACATGGTGACATAGTACAGTGTTACATGGTGACATAGCCCAGTGTTACATGGTGACATAGTACAGTGTTACATGGTGACATAGTACAGTGTTACATGGTGACATAGCCCAGTGTTACATGGTGACACACATGGTAGCCCAGTGTTACATGGTGACATAGCCCAGTGTTACATGGTGACATAGCCCAGTGTTACATGGTGACAGTGTTACACTACAGTGTTACATGGTGACATAGCCCAGTGTTACATGGTGACATAGCCCAGTGTGTTACATGGTGTTACATGGTAGCCCAGTGTTACATGGTGACATAGCCCAGTGTTACATGGTGACATAGCCCAGTGTTACATGGTGACATAGCCCAGTGTTACATGGTGACATAGTACAGTGTTACATGGTGACATAGCCCAGTGTTACATGGTGACATAGTACAGTGTTACATGGTGACATAGTACAGTGTTACATGGTGACATAGTACAGTGTTACATGGTGACATAGCCCAGTGTTACATGGTGACATAGCCCAGTGTTACATGGTGACATAGCCCAGTGTTACATGTTACATGTGTGACATAGCCCAGTGTTACATGGTGACATAGCCCAGTGTTACATGGTGACATAGCCCAGTGTTACATGGTGACATAGCCCAGTGTTACATGGTGACATAGCCCAGTGTTACATGGTGACATAGCCCAGTGTTACATGGTGACATAGCCCAGTGTTACATGGTGACATATGGTGTAGCCCAGTGTTACATGGTGACATAGCCCAGTGTTACATGGTGACATAGCCCAGTGTTACATGCCCAGTGACATGGTGACATAGCCCAGTGTTACATGGTGACATAGTACAGTGTTACATGGTGACATAGCCCAGTGTTACATGGTGACATAGTACAGTGTTACATGGTGACATAGTACAGTGTTACATGGTGACATAGTACAGTGTTACATGGTGACATAGCCCAGTGTTACATGGTGTTACATGACATAGCCCAGTGTTACATGGTGACAGTGTTACATGGTGACATAGCCCAGTGTTACATGGTGACATAGCCCAGTGTTACATGGTGACAGTGTTAGTACAGTGTTACATGGTGACATAGTACAGTGTAGCCCAGTGTACATACATGGTGACATAGTACAGTGTTACATGTACAGTGTTACACAGTGTTACATGGTGACATAGTACAGTGTTACATGGTGACAGTGTTACATGGTGACATAGCCCAGTGTTACATGGTGACATAGTACAGTGTTACATGGTGACATAGCCCAGTGTTACATGGTGACATAGCCCAGTGTTACATGGTGACATAGCCCAGTGTTACATGGTGACATAGTACAGTGTTACATGGTGACATAGCCCAGTGTTACATGGTGACACACTACAGTGTTACATGGTGACATAGCCCAGTGTTACATGGTGACATAGCCCAGTGTTACATGGTGACATAGTACAGTGTTACATGACATGACAGTGTTACATGGTGTACAGCCCAGTGTTACATGGTGACATAGCCCAGTGTTACATGGTGACACACTACAGTGTTACATGGTGACATAGCCCAGTGTTACATGGTGACATAGCCCAGTGTTACATGGTGACACACTACAGTGTTACATGGTGACATAGCCCAGTGTTACATGGTGACATAGCCCAGTGTTACATGGTGACATAGTACAGTGTTACATGGTGACATAGCCCAGTGTTACATGGTGACATAGCCCAGTGTTACATGGTGACATAGCCCAGTGTTACATGGTGACATAGTACAGTGTTACATGGTGACATAGCCCAGTGTTACATGGTGACATAGTACAGTGTTACATGGTGACATATGGGGACATAGCCCAGTGTTACATGGTGACATAGTACAGTGTTACATGGTGACATATGGTGTACAGTGTTACATGGTGACATAGCCCAGTGTTACATGGTGACACACAGTGTTACAGTGTTACATGGTGACATAGCCCAGTGTTACATGGTGACATAGCCCAGTGTTACATGGTGACACACTACAGTGTTACATGGTGACATAGCCCAGTGTTACATGGTGACATAGCCCAGTGTTACATGGTGACATAGCCCAGTGTTACATGGTGACATAGCCCAGTGTTACATGGTGACATAGTACAGTGTTACATGGTGACATAGCCCAGTGTTACATGGTGACATAGTACAGTGTTACATGGTGACATAGTACAGTGTTACATGGTGACATAGTACAGTGTTACATGGTGACATAGCCCAGTGTTACATGGTGACATAGCCCAGTGTTACATGGTGACATAGCCCAGTGTTACATGGTGACATAGTACAGTGTTACATGGTGACATAGCCCAGTGTTACATGGTGACATAGTACAGTGTTACATGATGACATAGCCCAGTGTTACATGGTGACATAGCCCAGTGTTACATACCACAGTGTTACATGGTGACATAGCCCAGTGTTACATGGTGACATAGCCCAGTGTTACATGATGACATAGCCCAGTGTTACATGGTGACATAGTACAGTGTTACATGGTGACACACTACAGTGTTACATGATGACATAGCCCAGTGTTACATGGTGACATAGCTACAGTGTTACATGGTGACATAGCCCAGTGTTACATGGTGACATAGCCCAGTGTTACATGGTGACATAGCCCAGTGTTACATGGTGACATAGCCCAGTGTTACATGGTGACATAGCCCAGTGTTACATGGTGACATAGCCCAGTGTTACATGGTGACATAGCCCAGTGTTACATGGTGACATAGCCCAGTGTTACATGGTGACATAGTCCAGTGTTACATGGTGACATAGCCCAGTGTTACATGGTGACATAGCCCAGTGTTACATGGTGACATAGCCCAGTGTTACATGGTGACATAGCCCAGTGTTACATGGTGACATAGTACAGTGTTACATGGTGACATAGCCCAGTGTTACATGGTGACATAGCCCAGTGTTACATGGTGACATAGCCCAGTGTTACATGGTGACATAGCCCAGTGTTACATGACCTGACGAGATCATAAAGGAACAATTGTCCAGACAGAGGATTGAGTTACGAATTGACGGTTTATTAACCCAACTTAACACAGGCTACTGTTTGGCCTTAGCTCACGCCAAATAAACGACAGATACCCCACAAGCCAACAGTGACCTTCTCTTGTGAAGCCCAGATGTCAGAGAGAGAACAAAGGCTAAACCTGGTCTTAACTTCCAATGCCCCGCCCCCTCCACGCCACTCCGCCAACCACCAGGATGCCCGGCATCAGAACATCCCAGGCATTCCCGTGATTGGCAGATAGCAGGTTGATTGGCATGTCGGACCCCGCGAACACTGGTAAGTACAACACAACCACCTCCTAGCCTAACACACAACACACAGCTGTCTGTGTGGGTTGCTACAGTATGTTAAAAGACATGCGTGAAACATTGAAACATTAACATTGAATTAGAAACCGCCAACTATTATAAAGACTATGAATGAACATTTTTACACGTTCAATTCTTACTTTCCATCTCCGGTTTCAGATCTTTTGTTATGCGTACGCAAACTTTTGTCAGTAATGTGGCACCTGTAAAGGACACGAACAGAAGTTAGCTCGTCGATCAAACCACTCTGGCCCAGAAGTTAGGAGTTGCTTCGCAGCTTCCGGTTTCATTCCCGAAATAAGTCGAGAGCTGGTTTTAGAACTGCATTCAATAACGACATTACACCACTAGATGGCGGAGTAAAGGCTTGGACCTTCAGCAAATGACTTGTGTGAGAATGATAAAAGACACAGAAGAGGCTAGAATAACCACCTGAGCTACAAAATAGACAGTAAATATTGTTTAGGCCGATTCCACTATGTAAATATGCCATGCTGTTACCATATAATTGCATAATTTATTTTTATAGCCGCATGGGGCTACTGTGGTGATCATGTCACCAAATGAATCACACTTGCTCCAGTATTTGGGAGCATGGACTGTATATTAGGCATTTTGACTGTTGTATTAGTGAATTCCACTCTGTATGGAGGCTTGTTCTAAACCATTAGCGTTGCTCAACCCCATTAGGCAGAGGCTATATCCATATCAATAAATGAGACAAAACAAAATATTGATGAAGTCCTTAGCTATTTAACTCAGGACAGGTTATAGCCCAGGGGTCCCAAATGGTCAAGACCATCTGCAGCCTGTTTATATTGCCAGATTTGCATTTAGAGGCCTGTGAGACTCTCTTTAAGGGGAGCCTGTAATAAGGGTTAGGGTTATACTAACAGTAGTAAGACAGTAGTTTTGGAATTGTTAGTTAGATTACTTGTTGGTTATCACTGCATTGTCGGAACTAGAAGCACAAGCATTTCGCTACACTCGCATTAACATCTGCTAACCATGTGTATGTGACAAATAAAATTTGATTTGATTTGATTTTAGGGTCTCTCTAAGGGGAGCCCTGTAATAAGGGTTAGGCTTAGGGTCTCTCTTTAAGGGGAGCCCTGTAATAAGGGTTAGGGTTAGGGTCTCTCTTTAAGGGGAGCCCTGTAATAAGGGTTAGGGTCTCTCTTTAAGGGGAGCCCTGTAATAAGGGTTAGGGTTAGGGTCTCTCTTTAAGGGGAGCCCTGTAATAAGGGTTAGGGTTAGGGTCTCTCTTTAAGGGGAGCCCTGTAATAAGGGTAAGGGTTAGGGTCTCTCTTTAAGGGGAGCCCTGTAATAAGGGTTAGGGTTAGGGTCTCTCTTTAAGGGGAGCCCTGTAATAAGGGTAAGGGTTAGGGTCTCTCTTTAAGGGGAGCCCTGTAATAAGGGTTAGGCTTAGGGTCTCTCTTTAAGGGGAGCCCTGTAATAAGGGTTAGGGTTAGGGTCTCTCTTTAAGGGAAGCCCTGTAATAAGGGTTAGGGTTAGGGTCTCTCTTTAAGGGGGAGCCCTGTAATAAGGGTTAGGGTTAGGGTCTCTCTTTAAGGGGAGCCCTGTAATAAGGGTTAGGGTTAGGGTCTCTCTTTAAGGGGAGCCCTGTAATAAGGGTTAGGGTTAGGGTCTCTCTTTAAGGGGAGCCCTGTAATAAGGGTTAGGGTTAGGGTCTCTCTTTAAGGGGAGCCCTGTAATAAGGGTTAGGGTTAGGGTCTCTCTTTAAGGGGAGCCCTGTAATAAGGGTTAGGGTTAGGGTCTCTCTTTAAGGGGAGCCCTGTAATAAGGGTAAGGGTTAGGGTCTCTCTTTAAGGGAAGCCCTGTAATAAGGGTTAGGGTCTCTCTTTAAGGGGAACCCTGCAATAAGGGTTAGGGTTAGGGTCTCTCTTTAAGGGGGAGCCCTGTAATAAAAACAGTTACAGAACACAAATAAGAGTTCAACAATTATTCCACAAGACACCAGTTCCCAAAATTATCGCCTAAATTGCGAACGCCTACAAGTTGAAGGCCTATTTTGTGTTTGGAAAAACCTAAAAATGAAACAATGAATTCAAGTGAAAGACACAGTAAACAAATGGATAAGAGTATTCTATTGTCAGATTTAATTCCTACTGCAACGCAGACAAATGACTGAATGAAACTGCATCTTGGTTAAGGGGCTCGTAAGTCAGCATTTCACTGTGAGGTCTACTACACCTGTTGTATTCAGCATTTCACTGTGAGGTCTACTACACCTGTTGTATTCAGCATTTCACTGTGAGGTCTACTACACCTGTTGTATTCAGCATTTCACTGTGAGGTCTACTACACCTGTTGTATTCAGCATTTCACTGTGAGGTCTACTACACCTGTTGTATTCAGCATTTCACTGTGAGGTCTACTACACCTGTTGTATTCAGCATTTCACTGTGAGGTCTACTACACCTGTTGTAGTCAGCATTTCACTGTAAGGTCTACTACACCTGTTGTATTCAGTATTTCACTGTGAGGTCTACTACACCTGTTGTATTCAGCATTTCACTGTGAGGTCTACTACACCTGTTGTATTCAGCATTTCACTGTGAGGTCTACCTGTTGTATTCAGCATTTCACTGTGAGGTCTACTACACCTGTTGTATTCAGCATTTCACTGTGAGGTCTACCTGTTGTATTCAGCATTTCATTGTGAGGTCTACTACACCTGTTGTATTCAGCATTTCACTGTAAGGTCTACTACACCTGTTGTATTCAGCATTTCACTGTGAGGTCTACTACACCTGTTTGTATTTCAGTCTACCACACATGTTGTATTTCACTGTGAGGTCTACTACACCTGTTGTATTCAGCATTTCACTGTGAGGTCTACTACACCTGTTGTATTCAGCATTTCACTGTGAGGTCTACTACACCTGTTGTATTCAGCATTTCACTGTGAGGTCTACTACACCTGTTGTATTCAGCATTTCACTGTGAGGTCTACTACACCTGTTGTATTCAGCATTTCACTGTGAGGTCTACTACACCTGTTGTATTCAGCATTTCACTGTGAGGTCTACTACACCTGTTGTATTCAGCATTTCACTATAAGGTCTACTACACCTGTTGTATTCAGCATTTCACTGTAAGGTCTACTACACCTGTTGTATTCAGCATTTCACTGTAAGGTCTACTACACCTGTTGTATTCAGCATTTCACTATGAGGTCTACTACACCTGTTGTATTCAGCATTTCACTGTGAGGTCTCTACACCTGTTGTATTCAGCATTTCACTGTAAGGTCTACTACACCTGTTGTATTCAGCATTTCACTGAGGTCTACTACACCTGTTGTATTCATTTCACTGTGAGGTCTACCTGTTGTATTCAGCATTTCACTGTGAGGTCTACTACACCTGTTGTATTCAGCATTTCACTGTGAGGTCTACTACACCTGTTGTATTCAGCATTTCACTGTGAGGTCTACCTGTTGTATTCAGCATTTCACTGTGAGGTCTACTACACCTGTTGTATTCAGCATTTCACTGTGAGGTCTACTACACCTGTTGTAGTCAGCATTTCACTGTAAGGTCTACCACACATGTTGTATTCAGCATTTCACTGTGAGGTCTACTACACCTGTTGTATTCAGCATTTCACTGTGAGGTCTACTACACCTGTTGTATTCAGCATTTCACTGTGAGGTCTACTACACCTGTTGTATTCAGCATTTCACTGTGAGGTCTACTACACCTGTTGTATTCAGCATTTCACTGTGAGGTCTACTACACCTGTTGTATTCAGCATTTCACTGTGAGGTCTACTACACCTGTTGTATTCAGCATTTCACTGTGAGGTCTACTACACCTGTTGTATTCAGCATTTCACTGTGAGGTCTACTACACCTGTTGTATTCAGCATTTCACTGTGAGGTCTACTACACCTGTTGTATTCAGCATTTCACTGTGAGGTCTACTACACCTGTTGTATTCAGCATTTCACTGTGAGGTCTACTACACCTGTTGTATTCAGCATTTCACGGTAAGGTCTACTACACCTGTTGTATTCAGCATTTCACTGTGAGGTCTACTACACCGGTTGTATTCGGCGCTTGTGACTAATACAATTTGATAACACACTGAACTGAATGAAGGATGAATTAAAATGTTGAAACGTGTCGGAACGATGCCCTGCACTTCACTTGGCTAGTATGCATATCGTCCTACATTATATAACGACTATCTGGCTGCAGGCCTGCAGAAGGACATCTGAGGCTGAGGTTTTTTTTTCCGAAGGCGTATGGTGCTGCATGGAGATCACAAGCTCTTCAACTGCCGCGATGGAGGGAATAGCCTATACGGAGACTACCTAAGACCACGGCAACAGTGTTATTGCAATGTGTGGTAATAAGCTTGTCAGACTTCCTCTCTGTTTAACCTCTCCCTGGTTCATTTCAAAAGGCCATATGTTCATGACCAGATTCATATAAAATCATGTCAAATTATTGTTTAATATGTATATTAAACCCTGCTAAAGAATATGCTTTGGCAAGATTGAGTGATGAAATAAATATACAAAATATTCAACAACGACAAAAATACTTTGAGTGGAAAAGACTCCAGTGGTCATACATAGATCATAGAATACGAGATGTTTGGTGCCTTCAACGATTCCCGGCCGACACTACCGGTTACGATTCCCGGCCGACACTACCGGTTACGATTCCCGGCCGACACTACCGGTTACGATTCCCGGCCGACACTACCGGTTACGATTCCCGGCCGACACTACCGGTTACGATTCCCGGCCGACACTACCGGTTACGATTCCCGGGCCGACACTACCGGTTACGATTCCCGGCCGACACTACGGTTACGATTCCCGGCCGACACTACGGTTCGATTCCCGGCCGACATACCGGTTACGATTCCCGGGCCGACACTACCGGTTACGATTCCCGGCCGACACTACCGGTTACGATTCCCGGCCGACACTACCGGTTACGATTCCCGGCCGACACTACCGGTTACGATTCCCGGCCGACACTACCGGTTACGATTCCCGGCCGACACTACCGGTGGTGATTCATTATCCCTGGTAGATACTACCGGTTATGATTCATTATTCCTGGTAGATACTACGGTTATGATTCATTATTCCTGGTAGATACTACTGGTCATTATTCCTGGTAGATACTACCGTTTGTGATTCATTATTCCTGGTAGATACTACTGGTCATTATTCCTGGTAGATACTACTGGTCATTATTCCTGGTAGATACTACCGGTCATTATTCCTGGTAGATACTACCGGTCATTATTCCTGGTAGATACTACTGGTCATTATTCCTGGTAGATACTACTGGTCATTATTCCTGGTAGATACTACCGTTTGTGATTCATTATTCCTGGTAGATACTACTGGTCATTATTCCTGGTAGATACTACCGGTCATTATTCCTGGTAGATACTACTGGTCATTATTCCTGGTAGATACTTCTGGTCATTATTCCTGGTAGATACTACTGGTCATTATTCCTGGTAGATACTTCTGGTCATTATTCCTGGTAGATACTACTGGTCATTATTCCTGGTAGATACTTCTGGTCATTATTCCTGGTAGATACTACTGGTTATGATTGCAGACAGAGCCCAGAGAATGGGACGGTGTAATATTGAATGTGTCATGTTAAGTTGCGTGCATGGGGATGTCCACGTCACCAGAGATATGTCCATGCTGTGGAGAGACACCTAGCGGGCTGAAACTGCACTGTTGTAGACATAATACAGATAGTGCTATCTAGACTTACGCTGGTAAACAACTCCATTAGCTACCTAAACGTCAAGTAAACTCAACTGAGGAGTCATAGAGACTTAACTTGAAAACGTGCAGGATCCTTTCAGGTTTCCCTGACTTCTGGGTTTTATACAGTGTTATGATTGTTCAGGTAGCTCAGAGTAG
The DNA here is from genome assembly GCF_021184085.1 of Oncorhynchus gorbuscha. NCBI lineage: Eukaryota > Metazoa > Chordata > Actinopteri > Salmoniformes > Salmonidae > Oncorhynchus > Oncorhynchus gorbuscha. The sequence goes on from NC_060177.1 coordinate 95,917,300, forward strand.
GAGTACTGGTACCGAGTCAACGTGTAGGTGTACGAGGTAATAATTAGACTATATACAGGGAGTACTGGTACCGAGTCAACGTGTAGGTGTACGAGGTAATAATTAGACTATATACAGGGAGTACTGGTACCGAGTCAACGTGCAGGTGTACGAGGTAATAATTAGACTATATACAGGGAGTACTGGTACCGAGTCAACGTGCAGGTGTACGAGGTAATAATTAGACTATATACAGGGAGTACTGGTACCGAGTCAACGTGTAGGTGTACGAGGTAATAATTAGACTATATACAGGGAGTACTGGTACCGAGTCAACGTGCAGGTGTACGAGGTAATAATTAGACTATATACAGGGAGTACTGGTACCGAGTCAACGTGCAGGTGTACGAGGTAATAATTAGACTATATACAGGGAGTACTGGTACCGAGTCAACGTGCAGGTGTACGAGGTAATAATTAGACTATATACAGGGAGTACTGGTACCGAGTCAACGTGCAGGTGTACAAGGTAATAATTAGACTATATACAGGGAGCACTGGTACCGAGTCAACGTGCAGGTGTACGTAATCCTCACAGGCCGTGTGGTGAACGGTTTTTGTTGGTGAGATGAAACTAAACTCTGAAAGGTATTATCGTACGTCACAATGGTTCAAGCCTAAAAGTCTGTCATCGTAACATGGTGTTTAAATGTCACGTTTCACGCGTGGCTTTTCTTACGATCTAACGATACGTACTGCTTTTCTTACGATCCTAACGATACGTACGGCTTTTCCTACGATCCTAACGATACGTACGGCTTTTCTTACGATCCTAACGATACGTACGGCTTTTCTTACGATCCTAACGATACGTACGGCTTTTCTTACGATCCTAACGATACGTACGGCTTTTCTTACGATCCTAACGATACGTACGGCTTTTCTTACGATCCTAACGATACGTACGGCTTTTCTTACGATCCTAACGATACGTACGGCTTTTCTTACGATCCTAACGATACGTACGGCTTTTCTTACGATCCTCGATACGATCGTACTACGGCTTTTCTTACGATCCTAACGATACGTACTGCTTTTCTTACGATCCTAACGATACGTACGGCTTTTCTTACGATCCTAACGATACGTACGGCTTTTCCTACGATCCTAACGATACGTACGGCTTTTCCTACGATCCTAACGATACGTAGGCTTTTCCTACGATCCTAACGATACGTACGGCTTTTCCTACGATCCTAACGATACGTACGGCTTTTCTTACGATCCTAACGATACGTACGGCTTTTCCTCCACTGGCTTCCAGTGGCTTCCAGTTGAAGCTCGCATCCGCTACAAGACCATGGTGCTTGCCTACGGAGCTGTGAGGGGAACGGCACCTCAGTACCTCCAGGCTCTGATCAGGCCCTACACCCAAACAAGGGCACTGCGTTCATCCACCTCTGGCCTGCTCGCCTCCCTACCACTGAGGAAGTACAGCTCCCGCTCAGCCCAGTCAAAACTGTTCGCTGCTCTGGCCCCCCAATGGTGGAACAAACTCCCTCACGACGCCAGGACAGCGGAGTCAATCACCACCTTCCGGAGACACCTGAAACCCCACCTCTTTAAGGAATACCTAGGATAGGATAAGTATTCCCTCTCACCCCCCTTTAAGATTTAGATGCACTATTGTAAAGTGACTGTTCCACTGGATGTCATAAGGTGAATGCACCAATTTGTAAGTCGCTCTGGATAAGAGCGTCTGCTAAATGACTTAAATGTAAATGTAAATGTCCTACGATCCTAACGATACGTACGGCTTTTCCTACGATCCTAACGATACGTACGGCTTTTCCTACGATCCTAACGATACGTACGGCTTTTCTTACGATCCTAACGATACGTACGGCTTTTCCTACGATCCTAACGATACGTACGGCTTTTCCTACGATCCTAACGATACGTACGGCTTTTCTTACGATCCTAACGATACGTACGGCTTTTCTTACGATCCTAACGATACGTACGGCTTTTCTTACGATCCTAACGATACGTACGGCTTTTCCTACGATCCTAACGATACGTACGGCTTTTCCTACGATCCTAACGATACGTACGGCTTTTCCTACGATCCTAACGATACGTACGGCTTTTCTTACGATCCTAACGATACGTACGGCTTTTCTTACGATCCTAACGATACGCTTTTTCTTACGGCTTTTCCTTACGATCCTAACGATCCTAACGATACGTACGGCTTTTCCTACGATCCTAACGATACGTACGGCTTTTCTTACGATCCTAACGATACGTACGGCTTTTCTTACGATCCTAACGATACGTACGGCTTTTCCTACGATCCTAACGATACGTACGGCTTTTCTTACGATCCTAACGATACGTACGGCTTTTCTTACGATCCTAATGATACGTACGGCTTTTCTTACGATCCTAACGATACGTACGGCTTTTCTTACGATCCTAACGATACGTACGTTCAATCTTTTGTCAGGGATCTCACTCCATAATTAAGGCCTGCAGTGTGAACAAGACTGAAGATCTTTCCACATCTGGATTGTCCAACATCTGCCCATTATTCTTTCCAGAATTCTTCAAGCTCTGTCAAATTGATTGTTGATCATCGCCAGATAACCATTTTTCAGGTCTTGCCATAGTTTTGACTTCCCAAGTACATTTAACTCGGCCACTCAGGAACATTCACTGTACACTGTGTAGATTTGGTTATGATGTTTTAGGTTATTGTCCTGCTGAAAGGTCAATTGACTGCTCGACTGAGGGACAGATAATTGTATGTGCGGGCTAGAGAGGAGGTCGTCGTTCAGAAATGTTGTTTAAACACTTATTGCACACAGAGTGAGGCCATGCACCTTGTGACTTTGTTAAGCACATTCAATGACATTTCTCTCTTTTGCTGTTGTTAACTGTTCATTTGTATGATTGCCAAAGTAAGAGAGAAAAAAACCCCAGCTAAAGTATGTTTCCCAGGACAATAAAGACTTTTGAATTGCACGAGCATGAGGAGGGGGGTGGGGGCAGGGTTTCCATGGAAACAGAGTACAAGGCCTTAGATATTGCAGCTGTGGAAGGTTATGCAACATGCTGTTGCCATGGCAATGTAGTGGAGGGGGATAAAGAGAGGAGCTAAACCTTACCAGTAGATTTAGCAGTGTAGCATCCCCCATACACAGTTAAAACAATTTCAGTTACTTCCCTCTCCCTCTCTCTCAATTTCAAAACACATTTTACTTCACACATTTGCTTGAACACAACAGGTGAAGACTTCACTGTGAAATGCTTACTTCCAGGCGCTTTCCAACAAAGCTAAAAAGTGAGAAACATTTGCAAAAAAGGAAATAGTAACAATAAAATAACAAGACAATATACACAAAGAAGCACCGGTATCAAAAACATTGTGCAGGGGTACGAGGTAGTTGAGGTAATAATTAGACTATATACAAGGAGTACTGGTACCGAGTCAATATGCAGGGGTACGAGGTAGTTGAGGTAATAATGAGACTATATACAAGGAGTACTGGTACCGAGTCAATATGCAGGGCTACGAGGTAGTTGAGGTAATAATGAGACTATATACAAGGAGTACTGGTACCGAGTCAATATGCAGGGGTACGAGGTAGTTGAGGTAATAATGAGACTATATACAAGGAGTACTGGTACCGAGTCAATATGCAGGGGTACGAGGTAGTTGAGGTAATAATGAGACTATATACAAGGAGTACTGGTACCGAGTCAATATGCAGGGATACGAGGTAGTTGACGTAATAATGAGACTATATACAAGGAGTACTGGTACCGAGTCAATATGCAGGGGTACGAGGTAGTTGAGGTAATAATGAGACTATATACAAGGAGTACTGGTACCGAGTCAATATGCAGGGGTACGAGGTAGTTGAGGTAATAATGAGACTATATACAAGGAGTACTGGTACCGAGTCAATATGCAGGGGTACGAGGTAATAATGAGACTATATACAAGGAGTACTCGTACCAAGTCAATGTGCAGGGGTACGAGGTAGTTGACGTAATAATGAGACAATATACAAGGAGTACTGGTACCGAGTCAATATGCAGGGGTACGAGGTAATAATGAGACTATATACAAGGAGTACTGGTACCAAGTCAATGTGCAGGGGTACGAGGTAGTTGACGTAATAATGAGACTATA
>NC_060177.1:95921579-95986290 GCF_021184085.1 Oncorhynchus gorbuscha
GAGCGACTTGCAAATTGGTGCATTCACCTTATGACATCCAGTGGGACAGTCACTTAACAATAGTGCATCTAAAACTTAGGGGGTGGGGTGAGAGGATTACTTAACCTATCCTAGGTATTCCTTAAAGAGGTGGGGTTTCAGGTGTCTCCGGAAGGTGGTGATTGACTCCGCTGTCCTGGCGTCGTGAGGGAGTTTGTTCCACCATTGGGGGCCAGGGCAGCGAACAGTTTTGACTGGGCTGAGCGGGAGCTGTACTTCCTCAGTGGTAGGGAGGCGAGCAGGCCAGAGGTGGATGAACGCAGTGCCCTTGTTTGGGTGTAGGGCCTGATCAGAGCCTGGAGGTACTGAGGTGCCGTTCCCCTCACAGCTCCGTAGGCAAGCACCATGGTCTTGTAGCGGATGCGAGCTTCAACTGGAAGCCAGTGGAGAGAACGGAGGAGCGGGGTGACGTGAGAGAACTTGGGAAGGTTGAACACCAGACGGGCTGCGGCGTTCTGGATGAGTTGAAGGGGTTTAATGGCACAGGCAGGGAGCCCAGCCAACAGCGAGTTGCAGTAATCCAGACGGGAGATGACAAGTGCCTGGATTAGGACCTGCGCCGCTTCCTGTGTGAGGCAGGGTCGTACTCTGCGGATGTTGTAGAGCATGAACCTACAGGAACGGGCCACCGCCTATATACAAGGAGTACTGGTACCGAATCAATATGCAGGGGTACGAGGTAATAATGAGACTATAAACAAGGAGTACTGGTACCGAGTCAATATGCAGGGGTACGAGGTAATAATGAGACTATATACAGGGAGTACTGGTACCAAGTCAATGTGCAGGGGTACGAGGTAGTTGAGGTAATTATGAGACTATATACAGGGAATACTGGTACCAAGTAGGGCTGTGGCAGTCATGAAATTTCATCAGCCGGTGATCGTCAAGCAAATAACTGTAATTGACTGTTAACTAACAAAACACATTCAGCATCTCCTGGCTTCCACTTCCTACAAGCATCTCCTGGCTTCCACTTCCTACAAGCATCTCCTGGCTTCCACTTCCTACAAGCATCTCCTGGCTTCCACTTCCTACAAGCATCTCCTGGCTTCCACTTCCTACAAGTCAATGATGCCGACCTTTGGAACATCTACATTTCAAAAAGTACAATAAATCCATGTAATATAGTCTACACCATCACAATAAATCCATGTAATATAGTCTACCTACACCATCACAATAAATCCATGTAATATAGTCTACACCATCACAACAAATCCATGTAATATAGTCTACACCATCACAATAAATCCATGTAATGTAGTCTACACCATCACAATAAATCCATGTAATGTAGTCTACACCATCACAATAAATCCATGTAATATAGTCTACACCATCACAATAAATCCATGTAATGTAGTCTACACCATCACAATAAATCCATGTAATATAGTCTACACCATCACAATAAATCCATGTAATAGTCTACACCATCACAATAAATCCATGTAATATAGTCTACCTACACCATCACAATAAATCCATGTAATATAGTCTACACCATCACAATAAATCCATGTAATATAGTCTACCTACACCATCACAATAAATCCATGTAATATAGTCTACACCATCACAATAAATCCATGTAATATAGTCTACCTACACCATCACAATGAATCCATGTAATATAGTCTACACCATCACAATGAATCCATGTAATATAGTCTACACCATCACAATAAATCCATGTAATATATTCTACACCATCACAATAAATCCATGTAATATAGTCTACACCATCACAATAAATCCATGTAATATAGCCTACACCATCACAATAAATCCATGTAATATAGTCTACACCATCACAATAAATCCATGTAATATAGTCTACCTACACCATCACAATAAATCCATGTAATATAGTCTACCTACACCATCACAATAAATCCATGTAATATAGTCTACACCATCACAATAAATCAATGTAATATAGCCTACACCATCACAATAAATCCATGTAATATAGTCTACACCATCACAATAAATCCATGTAATATAGTCTACCTACACCATCACAATAAATCCATGTAATATAGTCTACCTACACCATCACAATAAATCCATGTAATATAGTCTACACCATCACAATAAATCCATGTAATATAGTCTACACCATCACAATACATCCATGTAATATAGCCTACACCATCGCAATGAATCCATGTAATATAGCCTACACCATCACAATAAATCCATGTAATATAGTCTACACCATCACAATAAATCCATGTAATATAGTCTACACCATCACAATGAATCCATGTAATATAGTCTACCTACACCATCACAATAAATCCATGTAATATAGTCTACCTACACCATCACAATAAATCCATGTAATATAGTCTACCTACACCATCACAATGAATCCATGTAATATAGTCTACCTACACCATCACAATAAATCCATGTAATATAGTCTACCTACACCATCACAATAAATCCATGTAATGTAGTCTACACCATCACAATAAATCCATGTAATATAGTCTACACCATCACAATAAATCCATGTAATATAGTCTACACCATCACAATAAATCCATGTAATATAGTCTACACCATCACAATAAATCCATGTAATATAGTCTACACCATCACAATAAATCCATGTAATAGTCTACCTACACCATCACAATAAATCCATGTAATATAGTCTACCTACACCATCACAATAAATCCATGTAATATAGCCTACACCATCACAATGAATCCATGTAATATAGTCTACCTACACCATCACAATAAATCCATGTAATATAGTCTACCTACACCATCACAATAAATCCATGTAATATAGTCTACACCATCACAATAAATCCATGTAATATAGTCTACCTACACCATCACAATAAATCCATGTAATAGTCTACACCATCACAATAAATCCATGTAATATAGTCTACCTACACCATCACAATAAATCCATGTAATATAGTCTACACCATCACAATAAATCCATGTAATATAGTCTACACCATCACAATAAATCCATGTAATGTAGTCTACACCATCACAATAAATTCATGTAATATAGTCTACACCATCACAATAAATCCATGTAATATAGTCTACACCATCACAATAAATCCATGTAATATAGTCTACACCATCACAATGAATCCATGTAATATAGTCTACCTACACAATCACAATAAATCCATGTAATATAGTCTACACCATCACAATAAATCCATGTAATATAGTCTACCTACACCATCACAATAAATCCATGTAATATAGTCTACACCATCACAATGAATCCATGTAATATAGCCTACACCATCACAATGAATCCATGTAATATAGCCTACACCATCACAATAAATCCATGTAATATAGTCTACACCATCACAATAAATCCATGTAATATAGTCTACCTACACCATCACAATAAATCCATGTAATATAGTCTACACCATCACAATAAATCCATGTAATATAGTCTACCTACACCATCACAATAAATCCATGTAATATAGTCTACACCATCACAATAAATCCATGTAATATAGTCTACCTACACCATCACAATAAATCCATGTAATATAGCCTACACCATCGCAATGAATCCATGTAATATAGCCTACACCATCACAATGAATCCATGTAATATAGCCTACACCATCACAATAAATCCATGTAATATAGTCTACACCATCACAATGAATCCATGTAATATAGTCTACCTACACCATCACAATAAATCCATGTAATGTAGTCTACACCATCACAATAAATCCATGTAATATAGTCTACACCATCACAATAAATCCATGTAATATAGTCTACACCATCACAATAAATCCATGTAATATAGTCTACACCATCACAATAAATCCATGTAATGTAGTCTACACCATCACAATAAATTCATGTAATATAGTCTACACCATCACAATAAATCCATGTAATATAGTCTACCTACACCATCACAATAAATCCATGTAATATAGTCTAAACCATCACAATAAATCCATGTAATATAGCCTACACCATCACAATGAATCCATGTAATATAGTCTACCTACACCATCACAATAAATCCATGTAATATAGTCTATCTACACCCCTTATGTATCCCATTTAGGATCTACACCCCTTATGTATCCCATTTAGGATCTACACCCCTTATGTATCCCATTTAGGATCTACACCCCTTATGTATCCCATTTAGGATCTACACCCCTTATGTATCCCATTTAGGATCTACACCCCTTATGTATCCCATTTAGGATCTACACCCCTTATGTATCCCATTTAGGATCGACACCCCTTATGTATCCCATTTAGGATCGACACCCCTTATGTATCCCATTTAGGATCGACACCCCTTATGTATCCCATTTAGGATCGACACCCCTTATGTATCCCATTTAGGATCGACACCCCTTATGTATCCCATTTAGGATCGACACCCTTATGTATCCCATTTAGGATCTACACCCCTTATGTATCCCATTTAGGATCTACACCCCTTATGTATCCCATTTAGGATCTACACCCCTTATGTATCCCATTTAGGATCTACACCCCTTATGTATCCCATTTAGGATCTACACCCCTTATGTATCCCATTTAGGATCTACACCCTTATGTATCCCATTTAGGATCTACACCCCTTATGTATCCCATTTAGGATCTACACCCCTTATGTATCCCATTTAGGATCTACACCCCTTATGTATCCCATTTAGGATCTACACCCCTTATGTATCCCATTTAGGATCTACACCCCTTATGTATCCCATTTAGGATCTACACCCCTTATGTATCCCATTTAGGATCTACACCCCTTATGTATCCCATTTAGGATCTACACCCCTTATGTATCCCATTTAGGATCTACACCCCTTATGTATCCCATTTAGGATCGACACCCCTTATGTATCCCATTTAGGATCGACACCCTTATGTATCCCATTTAGGATCGACACCCTTATGTATCCCATTTAGGATCGACACCCCTTATGTATCCCATTTAGGATCGACACCCCTTATGTATCCCATTTAGGATCGACACCCCTTATGTATCCCATTTAGGATCGACACCCCTTATGTATCCCATTTAGGATCGACACCCCTTATGTATCCCATTTAGGATCTACACCCCTTATGTATCCCATTTAGGATCTACACCCCTTATGTATCCCATTTAGGATCTACACCCCTTATGTATCCCATTTAGGATCTACACCCCTTATGTATCCCATTTAGGATCTACACCCCTTATGTATCCCATTTAGGATCTACACCCCTTATGTATCCCATTTAGGATCTACACCCCTTATGTATCCCATTTAGGATCTACACCCCTTATGTATCCCATTTAGGATCTACACCCCTTATGTATCCCATTTAGGATCTACACCCCTTATGTATCCCATTTAGGATCTACACCCCTTATGTATCCCATTTAGGATCTACACCCCTTATGTATCCCATTTAGGATCTACACCCCTTATGTATCCCATTTAGGATCTACACCCCTTATGTATCCCATTTAGGATCTACACCCCTTATGTATCCCATTTAGGATCTACACCCCTTATGTATCCCATTTAGGATCTACACCCCTTATGTATCCCATTTAGGATCTACACCCCTTATGTATCCCATTTAGGATCTACACCCCTTATGTATCCCATTTAGGATCTACACCCCTTATGTATCCCATTTAGGATCTACACCCCTTATGTATCCCATTTAGGATCTACACCCCTTATGTATCCCATTTAGGATCTACACCCCTTATGTATCCCATTTAGGATCTACACCCCTTATGTATCCCATTTAGGATCTACACCCCTTATGTATCCCATTTAGGATCTACACCCCTTATGTATCCCATTTAGGATCTACACCCCTTATGTATCCCATTTAGGATCTACACCCCTTATGTATCCCATTTAGGATCTACACCCCTTATGTATCCCATTTAGGATCTACACCCCTTTGTATCCCGTTTAGGATCTACACCCCTTATGTATCCCATTTAGGATCTACACCCCTTATGTATCCCATTTAGGATCTACACCCCTTATGTATCCCATTTAGGATCTACACCCCTTATGTATCCCATTTAGGATCTACACCCCTTATGTATCCCATTTATCCCATTTAGGATCTACACCCCTTATGTATCCCATTTAGGATCTACACCCCTTATGTATCCCATTTAGGATCTACACCCCTTATGTATCCCATTTAGGATCTACACCCCTTATGTATCCCATTTAGGATCTACACCCCTTATGTATCCCATTTAGGATCGACACCCCTTATGTATCCCATTTAGGATCTACACCCCTTATGTATCCCATTTAGGATCTACACCCCTTATGTATCCCATTTAGGATCGACACCCCTTGTAAAAGAGGATTAATGTTCTTAATTTTTAAGAAGATATTTGGCCACTTTAGTTGTGATACAAACCGTATCAAAACATATAGGCCTGAGGTGTGCGATTATGAATTGAAGACAACAACAAAAAAAGGCATTGTTTGTCATGCTGTGCATCATTCACAAGTGATAAGCTAACAGATTATTCTTGATTTAAATCTCATCATTACATAATAATGATTTAAATCTCATCTTTACAAAATAGATTTAAATCTCATCTTTACATAATAATGATTTAAATCTCATCTTTACATAATAATGATTTAAATCTCATCTTTACATAATAATGATTTAAATCTCATCTTTACAAAATAATGTATTTGTGAAATTTGTTTGACTTAAAGAGGTACATGATAATGGTCCATTCTATCGAAACAGCAGGGGAAAATACATGTCCTCTATGCACTTAAATGGTGAAAGGAGGACGGTTTATTTCAAGGCAATCAGACTGTTAAACAGCCATCACTAACATAGAGAGGCTGCTGCATACAGACTTGAAATCACTGGCCACTTTTTTAAAAATGGATCACTTCTTAAAATAAAAAAAATAATCCTCTTTACAAGACATGTAGAGCATAATTGTAATAATGTTTACATTACTCATCTCATATGAATATACTGTATTTTATATCGTCTATTGCTCATGCATGTATTTATGTACAGTTGAAGTCTGAAGTTTACATACACCTTAGCCAAATACGTTTAAACTCAGTTTTTCAAAATTCCTGACATTTAATCATAGTAAAAATTCCCTTTCTTAGGTCAGTTAGGATCACCGCTTTATTTTAAGAATGTGAAATGTCAGAATAATAGTAGAGAGAGTGATTTATTTCAGTTTTTATTTATTTCATCACATTCCCAGTGGGTCAGAAGTTTACATACACTCAATTAGTATTTGGTAGCATTGCCCTTTTAAATTGTTTAACTTGGGTCAAAAGTTTTGGGAAGCCTTCCACAAGCTTCCCATTCCCATTCCTCCTGACAGAGCTGGTGTAACGGAGTCAGGTTAGTTGGCCTCCTTGCTCGCACACATGCTTTTTCAGTTCTGCCCACAGATTTTCAATAGGATTGAGGTCAGGGCTTTGTGATGGCCACTCCAATACCGTGACTTTGTTGTCCTTAAGTCATTTTGCCACAACTTTGGAAGTATGCTTGGGGTCATTGTCCATTTGGAAGACCCATTTGCGACCAAGCTTTAACTTCCTGACTGATGTCTTGAGAAGTTGCTTCAATATATCCAACTAATTTTCCTTTCTCATGAGTCATCTATTTTGAGAAGTGCACCAGACCCTCCTGCAGCAAAGCACCCCCACAACATGATGCTGCCACCCCGTGCTTCACGGTTGGGATGGTGTCTTCAGCTTGCAAGCGTCCCACTTTTTCCTCCAAACATAACGATGGTCATCAGACCAAAAAGTACGATCTTTGTCCCCATGTGCAGTTGCAAACCGTAGTCTGGCTTTTTAATGGCGGTTTTGGAGCAGTGGCTTCTTCCTTGCTGAGCGGCCTTCAGGTTATGTCGATATAGGACTCGTTTTACTGTGGATATAGATACTTTTGTACCCGTTTCCTCCAGCATCTTCACAAGGTCCTTTGCTGTTGTTCTGGATAGATTTGCACTTTTCGCACCAAAGCACGTTCATCTCTAGGAGACAGAACATGTCTCCTTCCTGAGTGGTATGACGGCTGCTTGGTCCCATGGTGTTTATTTGCGTTCTATTGTTTGTTCAGATGAACGTGGTACCTTCAGGCGTTTGGAAATTGCTCTCAAGGATGGACCAGACTTGTGGACGTCTACAAAAAAAAATCCTGCGGTCTTGTCTGATTTCTTTTGATATTCCCATGATGTCAAGCAAAGAGGCACTGAGTTTGAAGGTAGGCCATGAAATACATCCACAGGTACACCTCCAATTGACTCAAATGATGTCAATTAGCCTATCGGAAGATGCTAAAGACATGACATCATTTTCTGGAATTTTCCAAGCTGTTTTTATTTTACCTTTATTTAACCAGGTATTTATATATATATATATATATAAAACTCTAACCCTTTATTTAACCAGGTATGTATACAGTGGGGCAAAAAAGTATTTAGTCAGACACCATTGTGCAAGTTCTCCCACTTAAAAAGATGAGGCCTGTAATTTCATCATAGGTACACTTCACCTATGACAGACAAAATGAGAAGAAAAAAAATCCAGAAAATCACATTGTAGGATTTTTTTATGAATGTATTTGCAAATTATGGTGGAAAACAAGTATTTGGTCAATAACAAAAGTTTCTCAATACTTTGTTATATACCCTTTGTTGGCAATGACAAACGTTTTCTGTAAGTCTTCACAAGGTTTCACACACTGTTGCTGGTATTTTGGCCCATAGGTGGGCCCAGTAATCTGTGAGCTGCTGGTTGCTTAAATACAGTTGGGAAAGAGGTAGTTGTTTGGGCTAGGTAATGCAGTAATCTGTGAGCTGCTCTGACAGTTGGTGCTTAAATACAGTTGGGAAAGAGGTAGTTGTTTGGGCTAAATTATAGGTGGGCTATGTAGAGGTGCAGTAATCTGTGAGCTGCTCTGACAGCTGGTGCTTAAATACTGTTGGGAAAGAGGTAGTTGTTTGGGCTAAATTATAGGTGGGCTATGTAGAGGTGCAGTAATCTGTGAGCTGCTCTGACAGCTGGTGCTTAAATACAGTTGGGAAAGAGGTAGTTGTTTGGGCTAAATTATAGGTGGGCTATGTAGAGGTGCAGTAATCTGTGAGCTGCTCTGACAGCTGGTGCTTAAATACAGTTGGGAAAGAGGTAGTTGTTTGGGCTAAATTATAGGTGGGCTATGTAGAGGTGCAGTAATCTGTGAGCTACTCTGACAGCTGGTGCTTAAAGCTAGTGAGGGAGATAAGTGTTTAAAGTTTCAGAGATTGTTGTAGTTCGTTCCAGTCATTGGCAGCAGAGAACTGGAAGGAGAGGCGGCCAAAGGAAGAATTGGTTTTGGGGGTGACCAGAGAGATATACCTGCTGGAGCGCGTGCTACAGGTGGGTGCTTATCGATGGCGGTTAAGATATCATTTAGGACCTTGAGCGTGTCTGAGGTGCACCCATGACCAGCTCTGAAACCAGATTGCATAGCGGAGAAGGTATGGTGGAATTCTAAATGGTCGGTAATCTGTTTGTTGACTTGGCTTTCGAAGACCTTAGAAAGGCAGGGTAGGATAGGATAGATATAGGTCTGTAGCAGTTTCGGTCTAGAGTGTCCCCCCCTTTGAAGCAGGGGATGACCGCAGCTGCTTTCCAATCTTTGGGAATCTCAAAGGACCACGAAAGAGAGGTTGAACAGGCTAGTAATAGGGGTGGCAACAATTTCGGCAGATCATTTTAGAAAGAAAGGATCCAGATTGTTTAGCCCGGCTGATTTGTAGGAGTCCAGATTTTGTAGCTCTTTCAGAACAATAGCTGACTGGTTTTGGGTGAAGGAGAAATGGGGAAGTTGCAGTGCTGTTGACCGGGGTAGCCCGGTGGAAAGCAAAAAATATATATAAAATTAAAAATGCTTATTGAAATTCTCAATTATAGTGGATTTGTCAGTGGTGACAGTGTTTCCTAGCCTCAGTGCAGTGGGCAGCTGGGTGGAGGTGTTCTTATTCTCCATGGACTTTACAGTGTTTCCTAGCCTCAGTGCAGTGGGCAGCTGGGTGGAGGTGTTCTTATTCTCCATGGACTTTACAGTGTTTCCTAGCCTCAGTGCAGTGGGCAGCTGGGTGGAGGTGTTCTTATTCTCCATGGACTTTACAGTGTTTCCTAGCCTCAGTGCAGTGGGCAGCTGGGTGGAGGTGTTCTTATTCTCCATGGACTTTACAGTGTTTCCTAGCCTCAGTGCAGTGGGCAGCTGGGTGGAGGTGTTCTTATTCTCCATGGACTTTACAGTGTCCCAGAACTTTTTTGAGTTTGTGTTGCAGGAAGCAAATTTCTGATTGAAAAAGCTAGCCTTGGCTTTTCTAACTGCCTGTGTATAACGGTTTCTAGCTTCCCTGAACAGCTGCATATCACGGGGGCTGTTCGATGCTAATGCAGAACGCCATAGGATGTTTTTGTGTTGGTTAAGGGCAGTCAGGTCTGGATATATCTGTTCCTGGTTCTACATTTCTTGAATTGAGCATGTTTATTTAAGATAGTGAGGAAGGCATTTTAAAAAAAAACAGGCATCCTCTACTGACGGAATGAGGTCAATATCCTTCCAGGATATACTGACATCATGTCAGTGATTCTCTCGTTAACACAGGACCGTCTCCTAAAGTTGATTCAGCTGCGGGATCGGGGGTACCACCAGTACAGAGCTTGCTCAGGAATGGCAGCAGGCAGGTGTGAGTGCATCTGCATGCACAGTGAGGCGAAGACTTTTGGAGGATGGCCTGGTGCCAAGAAGGGCAGCAAAGAAGCCACTTCTCTCCAAGAAAAACATCAGGGACAGACTGATATTCTGCAAAAGGTACAGGGATTGGACTGCTGAGGACTGGGGTAACATAATTTTCTCTGATGAATCCCCTTTCTGATTGTTTGGGGCATCTGGAAAAAAGCTTGTCCCGGAGAAGACAAGGTGAGCGCTACCATCAGTCCTGTGTCATGCCAACATTAAAGCATCCTGAGACCATTCATGTGTGGGGTTGCTTCTCAGCCAAGGGAGTGGGCTCAATCACAATTTTGCCTAAGAACACAGCCATGAACAAAGAATGATACCAACACATCCTCCGAGAGCAACTTCTCCCAACCATCCAGGAACAGTTTTTGTGACAAACAATGCCTTTTCCAGCATGATGGAGCACCTTGCCATAAGGCAAAAGTAATAACTAAGTGGCTCGGGGAACAAAACATCGATATTTTGGGTCCATTGCCAGGAAACTCCCCAGACCTTAATCCCATTGAGAACTTGTGGTTAATTCTCAAGAGGCGGTGGACAAACAAAAACCCACAAATTCTGACAAACTCCAAGCATTGATTATACAAGAATGGGCTGCCATCAGTCAGGATGTGGCAGCATTGACAGCATCCCAGGGAGGATTGCAGAGAGAAGGGTCAACACTGCAAATATTGACTCTTT
Source organism: Oncorhynchus gorbuscha (assembly GCF_021184085.1). Lineage (NCBI taxonomy): Eukaryota > Metazoa > Chordata > Actinopteri > Salmoniformes > Salmonidae > Oncorhynchus > Oncorhynchus gorbuscha. The sequence goes on from NC_060177.1 coordinate 95,933,121, forward strand.
GCATCAACTTCATGTAATTGTCAATAAAAGCCTTGACACTTATGAAATGCTTGTAATTATACTTCAGTATTCCATAGTAACAGCTGACAAAAATATCTAAAGACACTGAGGCAGCAACTTTTGCGGAAATTAATATTTGTGTCATTCTCTAAACTTTTGGCCACGACTGTATATAGCGAGTGTGCCCACTCTGGTATGCCATCTGCACATGGTTGGCTAGAGCAAATGTATTGTATATTTGTATTCCATTTCTTTACTTAGATTTGTGTGTATAAGGTAGTTGTGAAATTTTTAGGTTAGATTACTTGTTAGATATTACTGCACGGTTGGAACTAGAAGCACAAGCATTTGGCTACACTCCCATTAACATCTGCTAACCATGTGTGTGTTTTCTCACGCAATTACATAGCCTCCATTACATTTGCATTGATGTCAGAGTGATTACAGGGACAATAGAGTGCTCAGTACCAGGCAGCTAGCCAGTTTGGTAGACTACTAATGACCATCAGCAGCATCAGAGCTTGGAGAAGCATAGTTACCATGACGAAACGGTCACGTGACTCTAGAACACCAGTGTGGCGGTAATACAGTCACCTCAACAGCCCTAGTACCAAGTCAATGTGCAGGGGTACGAAGTAGGTGAGGTAACATGTGGGCAGTGGTTTCAGTCATATCACATATTCATCTAGCTATAAAGTGGAGCTGTCTGGCATTGCCAGGCCAAATCCTCATAGTTTCTCAAGTGACAGATGGGCTGCACCAGCAGTTAAGTGAGACTTTATTTATTTTATTTCACCTTTATTTAAATAGGGAAGGCCAGTTGAGAAGAAGTTCTCATTTACAACTGCAACCTGACCAAGATAAAGCAAAGCAGTGCGACACAAACACAGAGTTGGTGGTGAACTAAATACATAGTGGGCCTTTAGGGTTTAACAGGATATTGTGCAGCACTCTATATGAAGATGATAACATGTTGATTAGAAAGCTCCTCCAGTCTGGTCCCTGTACACACGGCAGGGTAAAGTCAGCTACAGCCTCAGGTGTGTGTAGGTAGGTAGGTCAGTAGGTAGGTAGGTAGGTGTATAAGTGTAGGTGTGTATGTTGACAAAGGGAAAGGAGAGTGAGTGAGTGAATAGGAACGATGGATGTGTGTTTGCTCAGTGTGTGAGGGAGGCTGGGAGGGGCAGGCTGGGAATTCAGAGAGTATTCCAAGTAGAGTCATGTTGCTCCCTGGCTCCACAGAAAGGTAGTCTGCTCCCTGGCTCCACAGAGGGGTAGTCTGCTCCCTGGCTCCACAGAAAGGTAGTCTGCTCCCTGGCTCACCAGAGGGGTAGTCTGCTCACCAGAGGGGTAGTCTGCTCCCTGGCTCACCAGAGAGGTAGTCTGGTCCCTGGCTCACCAGAGGGGTAGTCTGCTCACCAGAGGGGTAGTCTGCTCCCTGGCTCACCAGAGAGGTAGTCTGCTCCCTGGCTCCCCAGAGAGGTAGTCTGCTCCCTAGCTCACCAGAGGGGTAGTCTGCTCCCTAGCTCACCAGAGGGGTAGTCTGCTCCCTGGCTCACCAGAGGGGTAGTCTGCTCACCAGAGGGGGTAGTCTGCTCACCAGAGGGGTAGTCTGCTCCCTGGCTCATAGAGAGGTAGTCTGCTCCCTGCTTCTGACCAGGGCCCGCAGGGCTCTACTTCTGACCAGGGCCTGCAGGGCTCTACTGCTGACCAGGGCCCGCAGGGCTCTACTTTTGACCAGGGCCCGCAGGGCTCTACTTCTGACCAGGGCCCGCAGGGCTCTACTTCTGACCAGGGCCCGCAGGGCTCTACTTCTGACCAGTGCCCATAGAGCTTTATGTAGAGAATAGGGTGCTATTTGGGATTTGATACGTTTCTACTCCTCCTTTCACTCTCAACTGAGCCTAGGGATAAAGATAGGTCTCACGGCGCCTGGGATCCCATTCACTGACACCTTCCATTATTTAAATCACTGATCTGAATACACACAACCACAGAGTGTGAACATCTGACTGCCTGCCTGCGTGCGAGCTGGAGACTTAGCGACTAGGCAACATGAACCATCTCTGTGGGTTGAGAGAGAAAGATTCTCTGTACGGGATGATGTAATGATCGCGCCGTACAAGACTAGTTGAGTCGCTCCTGCCCTTTTGAAACGTTATTGAACAACTTTATGATTCGTCTCTCTGCAGACTGGATACACCCAGAAAGACTATTCTCAGAACTAGATGAACAAATTGTATAACTGTCAGGATCAAGTCGACCTACCTAACTTTACATGGAGACTTTTAAGGTCCCGTGGCTTTATTCAGCTCAGTAGTTTGATGCTTCATGAGGCAGCTTGCAGTGCTCTGTTGAAGCTCGCCCAGTAACAGACTAAAGGAGTCTAACGTTACTCCGTAGTCCCAGGACCTGTTCAAAGGGGGAAGTGAGTTCTGGAAGACAAAACAGCCATCTAAACTCCAGCTAAACGTGAAACAATTCTCAGTTGCTGTCCAGTTCTAGAAACATAAATCCTCTACCTTCATATCACATCAAATGGTTGTAATTTCACAGATGCAAAATGCACTTACTGTACAGCGTGTTAACCAGTTTTTATTTTACCTTTATTTAACTAGGCAAATCAGTTAAGAACAAATTCTTATTGGTTACTAGTCCAACACTCTAACCACTAGGCTACCTGCTGGTTACTAGTCCAACACTAACCACTAGGCTACCTGCTGGTTATTAGTCCAACACTCTAACCACTAGGCTACCTGCTGGTTATTAGTCCAACGCTCTAACCACTAAGCTACCTGCTGGTTACTAGACCAACGCTCTAACCACTAGGCTACCTGCTGGTTACTAGTCCAACACTAACCACTAGGCTACCTGCTGGTTACTAGTCCAACACTAACCACTAGGCTACCTGCTGGTTACTAGTCCAACGCTCTAACCACTAGGCTACCTGCTGGTTACTGACCCAATGCTCTAACCACTAGTCTACCTGCTGGTTACTAGTCCAACACTATACACTAGGCTACCTGCTGGTTACTGACCCAATGCTCTAACCACTAGTCTACCTGCTGGTTACTAGTCCAACGCTCTAACCACTAGACTACCTGCTGGTTACTAGTCCAACACTCTAACCACTAGGCTACCTGCTGTTTACTAGTCCAACGCTCTAACCACTAGGCTACCTGCCTCTAACCAGTAGGCTATCTGCTGGTTACTGACCCAATGCTCTAACAACTAGTCTACCTGCTGGTTACTAGTCCAACGCTAACCACTAGGCTACCTGCTGGTTACTAGTCCAACCCTAACCACTAGGCTACCTGCTGGTTACTAGTCCAACGCTAACCACTAGGCTACCTGCTGGTTACTAGTCCAACTCTAACCACTAGGCTACCTGCTGGTTACTAGTCCAACACTCTAACCACTAGGCTACCTGCTGGTTACTAGTCCAACACTCTAACCACTAGGCTACATGCCTCTAACCACTAGGCGACCTGCTGGTTACTAGTTCAACACTCTAACCACTAGTCTACCTGCTGGTTACTAGTCCAACGCTCTAACCACTTGGCGACCTGCTGGTTACTAGTTCAACGCTCTAACCACTAGGCTACCTGCTGGTTACTATTCCAACACTCTAACCACTAGGCTACCTGCTGGTTACTGGTCCAACACTCTAACCACTAGGCTACCTGCTGGTTACTAGTCCAACACTCTAACCACTAGGCTACCTGCTGGTTACTAGTCCAACACTTTAATCACTAGGCTACCTGCTGGTTACTAGTCCAACCCTAACCACTAGGCTACCTGCTGGTTACTAGTCCAACCCTCTAACCACTAGGCTACCTGCTGGTTACTAGTCCAACACTTTAATCACTAGGCTACCTGCTGGTTACTAGTCCAACCCTCTAACCACTAGGCTACCTGCTGGTTACTAGTCCAACCCTAACCACTAGGCTACCTGTCTCTAACCACTAGGCTACCTGTCTCTAACCACTAGGCTACCTGCCGCCTCTACACTCTAACCACTAGGCTACCTGCCTCTAACCACTAGGCTACCTGCCACCTCTACACTCTAACCACTAGGCTACCTGCCTCTAACCACTAGGCTACCTGCCTCTAACCACTAGGCTACCTGCCGCCTCTACACTCTAACCACTAGGCTACCTGTCTCTAACCACTAGGCTACCTGCCTCTAACCACTAGGCTACCTGCCGCCTCTACACTCTAACCACTAGGCTAGCTGTCTCTAACCACTAGGCTACCTGCCGCCTCTACACTCTAACCACTAGGCTACCTGTCTCTAACCACTAGGCTACCTGCCACTTCTACACTCTAACCATTAGGCTACCTGTCTCTAACCACTAGGCTACCTGCCTCTAACCACTAGGCTACCTGCCACTTCTACACTCTAACCATTAGGCTACCTGTCTCTAACCACTAGGCTACCTGCCTCTAACCACTAGGCTACCTGCCACTTCTACACTCTAACCATTAGGCTACCTGTCTCTAACCACTAGGCTACCTGCCACTTCTGCACTCTAACCATTAGGCTACCTGTCTCTAACCTCTAGGCTACCTGTCTCTAACCACTAGGCTACCTGCCGCCCCACAACAGTTCCACCCAACATGTTTCTGTGACAACACGTCCGTGGCATCAGGCCGTGTGGGAACACTAACCCTATGATATGAAAGATAACGTCCTTCTGCTTCCAAAACCACACCCAATGCATGTTAATGCTCAGACTGGCGTCTTAATGCTGCAAAATGCAACTAAATAATTACATTTTTAAACAATCAATTTCCTTGTTGCTAAAATACTAATATTTCACCTAATTTCAGTTTGTAACAAAACAATCATATATGTTGTGAAGAATCATTGTTCAATCGTAAACTGTGAAACAGATTTTCTACGAGACAAAATAATTGTATTTTTGGCTGGCGTATAAAACAAACTCAAATTCGCAAAAACGAAACTTAACGGGAAGCATAGAAATGAGTGCACATTATCTACCTCTTCTTAGACGGGCTTTTAATGAGAATGACAGATCTATAACTAAAATGTGTATTTAGTTGGGTCGCCTAAAAAGTGCCACATTGCAGCGTTAACCCCTCTACAACACAATATGCACACAGTGAATACTGCAGTTTTATGGGTTATGAAACCAGCCTACCGGGAAGTCTGAATAGATTCACAGTTTTCAGACCTATTTTAAATTAAGACAAAATGACGGATAAAAACACTAATCAAATTCGACATTCAGGGGTTTTGCGTCAGTGGTTATTCCGATAAATTATTCTAGCGAGTAGGCAGATAAAACCGAAATATGTTGGCCAAATAGAAAGTTAGTAGAGGAAGATTTTGTCGAAATGAACATAAATAGTCTGTTAAATGGAATAAAATAATTTAGCAAACACTGAGTTATGAGTTTTTATGTAATAGGAAATCGACCCGAGTTGCCCAATCCTGCAGTCGAGCCAAGATCAACAAGTTTCCACTGTAACAAGTGTCTTCATCCACTGCACACTAGCAGAGGCACCATATCAACAGCAACACATGTAGAGACATACACTTACTTTCCATGTTACAATGTGGCAGTAAAGAAGTGAACCCGGAGGGGAATTCTACCCACTGAAGTCTACAAAGTATCCAAACTTGTTTGACTAACGTCAGTAGTGATGAAGGAGTGCGCGCGTGTGTGTGTGTGTGTGTGTGTGTGTGTGTGTGTGTGTGTGTGTGTGTGTGTGTGTGTGTGTGTGTGTGTGTGTGTGTGTGTGTGTGTGTGTGTGTGTGTGTGTGTGTGTGTGTGTGTGTGTGGCAACATTTCTGCCTGTATGAAAATATGTCTTACCACACCGTTCCGTAGGCGCCCTCACCGATATACGACAGATTGTGGTACCGGGGCCCGACATCGAAGGCCTGTCCTCGGACCAACTCAGCTCCGGTTCCGGGATTGGGGCCACTGGCAGAAACCGCAGCTGTCGCCATTGTGAAAACCGGCTGCCTTTTTACACGTCTTTCTTCACGTTGCCACGAGGAAAAGTCACCGCTGTAACAACGTTATTACCGGGAGCCTTTCTGAAGTTCTCCGTATGATAAAGTGGTCTTACTGCGCTGCTGTACACACAGGCTGGCTACTGACTGCGGTATGATAGTTACACTGAGACACTATGGACACGCCTGCTGCCCACGTTGATGACGTCTATGGCGCACCTGGGAGTCGCCTGTGGGGTTCGGTTAAATCCGTCATCTTTAAGTCAGTCATCTTTAAATCAGTCATCTTTAAGTCAGTCATCTTTAAATCAGTCATCTTTAAATCAGTCATCTTTAAGTCAGTCATCTTTAAATCAGTCATCTTTAAATCAGTCATCTTTAAGTCAGTCATCTTTAAGTCAGTCATCTTTAAATCAGTCATCTTTAAGTCAGTCATCTTTAAGTCAGTCATCTTTAAATCAGTCATCTTTAAGTCAGTCATCTTTAAGTCAGTCATCTTTAAATCAGTCATCTTTAAGTCAGTCATCTTTAAGTCAGTCATCTTTAAGTCAGTCACCTTTAAATCAGTCATCTTTAAGTCAGTCATCTTTAAATCAGTCATCTTTAAATCAGTCATCTTTAAGTCAGTCATCTTTAAGTCAGTCATCTTTAAATCAGTCATCTTTAAATCAGTCATCTTTAAGTCAGTCATCTTTAAGTCAGTCATCTTTAAATCAGTCATCTTTAAGTCAGTCATCTTTAAATCAGTCATCTTTAAGTCAGTCATCTTTAAATCCGTCATCTTTAAGTCAGTCATCTTGATGACCAGCTAGCTAGTTAGGTGCTGAAGAGGCAATACACAGCTATATTTCTCTCAGAGTCGTATTACTGGGGCTTGCAGGAGTCCTCACCTTAAGTGTGATTGGGACGCAACTGTCATGTTTTGTCTTAGATTGTCTTGTCATTTTGCTTTTCCCTCTGTTCATTTTCCCCCTGCTGGTCTTTTTAGGTTCGTTCCCCTTTTTCTCTCTCCCTTCCTCTCTCTCTTCTCTCTATCGTTCCGTTCCTGCTCCCAGCTGTTCCTATTCCCCTAATCAATCATTTAGTCTTCCCACACCTGTTCCCGATCCTTTTCCCTGATTAGAGTCCCTATTTCTCTCCTTGTTTTCCGTTCCTGCCCTGTCGGATCCTTGTCTATTGTTCACCGTGCTGTGTCTATGTATCGCCCTGTCGTGTCGTGTTTCCCTCAGATGCTGTGTGGTGAGCAGGTGTCTGAGTCTGCTACGTTCAAGTGCCTTCCCGAGGCAACCTGCAGTTCTTGATCAAGTCTCCAGTCTGTTCTCGTCATTACGAGTAGAATTATGCCTTTTGATTGTAAAGTTACTTTACTGGATTAAAGACTCTGTTTTCGCCAAGTCGCTTTTGGGTCCTCATTCACCTGCATAACAGCAACACACTACTGTTATTTATCATTCTTTAAATTGGTAATAATGAACTAGATATTAGTTAACTATTATGTTGTTCTCGAGAGCACATAAAAATAAGTCTGATGATTTAAGCGTATGTACTTTGGATGGTGTTCATATTGATGAGAATGAAAATGGGCTTCTTCTATAGAAACAGGTCCTGCCTCTCGCTACGTAGTAGAAAGCAGATTAGTCAGTCGACGCTCCTATCGGTACTATCGGTTCCTATCGGCGACATCATCTATATGAACGCAGCTGCCACTTCATTAAAGCTGTTATATCCAGTTTATCATAGCGCTCTGCGTGTATTTACCAGTGACAATTTTGATACTCATCACCGCATTCTCTACCAGAAGGTAGATTGGCCCTCTGTGATGTCATCACCGCATTCTCTACCAGAAGGTTGGTTGGCTCTGTGATGTCATCAGAAGAAGGTAGATTGGCCCTCTGTGATGTCATCACCGCATTCTCTACCAGAAGGTTGGTTGGCCCTCTGTGATGTCATCACCGCATTCTCTACCAGAAGGTTGGTTGGCCCTCTGTGATGTCATCACAGCATTCTCTACCAGAAGGTTGGTTGGCCCTCTGTGATGTCATCACGGCATTCTCTACCAGAAGGTTGGTTGGCCCTCTGTGATGTCATCACGGCATTCTCTACCAGAAGGTTGGTTGGCCCTCTGTGATGTCATCACGGCATTCTCTACCAGAAGGTTGGTTGGCCCTCTGTGATGTCATCACGGCATTCTCTACCAGAAGGTTGGTTGGCCCTCTGTGATGTCATCACGGCATTCTCTACCAGAAGGTTGGTTGGCCCTCTGTGATGTCATCACGGCATTCTCTACCAGAAGGTTGGTTGGCCCTCTGTGATGTCATCACCGCATTCTCTACCAGAAGGTAGATTGGCCCTCTGTGATGTCATCACCGCATTCTCTACCAGAAGGTTGGTTGGCCCTCTGTGATGTCATCACCGCATTCTCTACCAGAAGGTTGGTTGGCCCTCTGTGATGTCATCACCGCATTCTCTACCAGAAGGTTGGTTGGCCCTCTGTGATGTCATCACGGCATTCTCTACCAGAAGGTTGGTTGGCCCTCTGTGATGTCATCACCGCATTCTCTACCAGAAGGTTGGTTGGCCCTCTGTGATGTCATCAGAACCAGGGTTGGTACCCAGAAGGGTATATACAGGTACAGAGTCAATGTGGAGGCTATATACAGGGGGTACCGGTACAGAGTCAATGTTGAGGCTATATACAGGGAGGTACAGAGTCAATGTGGAGGCTATATACAGGGGTACCGTACAGAGTCAATGTGGAGGCTATATACAGGGGTACCGGTACAGAGTCAATGTGGAGGCTATATACAGGGGATACCGGTACAGAGTCAATGTGGAGGCTATATACAGGGGATACCGGTACAGAGTCAATGTGGAGGCTATATACAGGGGATACCGGTACAGAGTCAATGTGGAGGCTATATACAGGGGATACCGGTACAGAGTCAATGTGGAAACTATATACAGGGAGTACCGGTACAGAGTCAATGTGGAGGCTATATACAGGGGGTACCGGTACAGAGGCAATGTGGAGGCTATATACAGGGGATACCGGTACAGAGTCAATGTGGAGACTATATACAGGGGGTACAGGTACAGAGTCAATGTGGAGGCTATATACAGGGATACCGGTACAGAGTCAATGTGGAGGCTATATACAGGGGGTACCGGTACAGAGTCAATGTGGAGGCTATATACAGGGGATACCGGTACAGAGTCAATGTGGAGGCTATATACAGGGGATACCGGTACAGAGTCAATGTGGAGGCTATATACAGGGAGTACCGGTACATAGTCAATGTGGAGACTATATACAGGGGATACCGGTACAGAGTCAATGTGGAGACTATATACAGGGAGTACCGGTACATAATCAATGTGGAGGCTATATACAGGGAGTACCGGTACAGAGTCAATGTGGAGGCTATATACAGGGGTACTGGTACAGAGTCAATGTGGAGACTATATACAGGGGATTACGGTACAGAGTCAATGTGGAGGCTATATACAGGGGATTACGGTACAGAGTCAATGTGGAGGCTATATACAGGGGATTACGGTATAGAGTCAATGTGGAAGCTATATACAGGGTTGGTACTGGTACAGAGTCAATGTGGAGGCTATATACAGGGGGTACCGGTGCAGAGTCAATGTGGAGGCTATATACAGGGGGTACTGGTACAGAGTCAATGTGGAGGCTATATACAGGGGGCACCGGTACAGAGTCAATGTGGAGGCTATATACAGGGGGTACTGGTACAGAGTCAATGTGGAGGCTATATACAGGGTATTACGGTACAGAGTCAATGTGGAGACTATATACAGGGTAGTACGGTACAGAGTCAGTGTGGAGGCTATATACAGGGTATTACGGTACAGAGTCAATGTGGAGACTATATACAGGGTATTACGGTACAGAGTCAATGTGGAGGCTATATACAGGGGTTACGGTATAGTCAATGTGGAGACTATATACAGGGAGTACCGGTACAGAGTCAATGTGCTGGGGCACCAGTTAAATCAGGGTAATTGAGGTAATATGTACTTGTAGGTAGAGTTATTAAAGTGATTATTTTTATTTTTATTTTTTATTTCACCTTTATTTAACCAGGTAGGCCAGAACACCTTTATTTAACCAGGTAGGCCAGATCACCTTTATTTAACCAGGTAGGCCAAATCACCTTTATTTAACCAGGTAGGCCAGAACACCTTTATTTAACCAGGTAGGCCAGATCACCTTTATTTAACCAGGTAGGCCAGATCACCTTTATTTAACCAGGTAGGCCAGATCACCTTTATTTAACCAGATAGGCTAGTTGAGAACACCTTTATTTAACCAGGTAGGCTAGTTGAGAACACCTTTATATTAACCAGGTAGGCTAGTTGAGAACACCTTTATATTAACCAGGTAGGCTAGTTGAGAACACCTTTATATTAACCAGGTAGGCTAGTTGAGAACACCTTTATATTAACCAGGTAGGCTAGTTGAGAACACCTTTATTTAACCAGGTAGGCTAGTTGAGAACACCTTTATATTAACCACGTAGGCTAGTTGAGAACGCCTTTATTTAACCAGGTAGGCTAGTTGAGAACACCTTTATTTAACCAGGTAGGCTAGTTGAGAACACCTTTATTTAACCAGGTAGGCTAGTTGAGAACACCTTTATTTAACCAGGTAGGCTAGTTGAGAACACCTTTATTTAACCAGGTAGGCTAGTTGAGAACCAGTTCTAATTTGCAACTGCGACCTGGCCAAGATAAAGCATAGCAGTGTGAACAGACAACACAGAGTTACACATGGAGTAAACAATTAACAAGTCAATAACACAGTAGAAAAAAGGGGAGTCTATATACAATGTGTGCAAAAGGCATGAGGTAGGCGAATAATTACAATATTGCAGATTAACACTGGAGTGATAAATGATCAGATGATCATGTACAGGTAGAGATATTGGTGTGCAAAAGAGCAGAAAAGTAAATAAATAAAAACCTTGGGGATGAGGTAGGTGAAAATGGGTGGGCTATTTACCAATAGATTATGTACAGTTGCAGCGATCGGTTAGCTGCTCAGATAGCTGATGTTTGAAGTTGGTGAGGGAGATAAAAGTCTCCAACTTCAGCGATTTTTGCAATTATGCATTGATAATAAACAGAGAGTAGCAGCAGTGTAAATGAGGGGTCTGGGTAGCCCTTTGATTAGCTGTTCAGGAGTCTTATGGCTTGGGGGTAGAAGCTGTTTAGAAGCCTCTTGGACCTAGACTTGGCACTCCGGTACAGCTTGCCGTGCGTTAGCAGAGAGAACAGTCTATGACTAGGGTAGCTGAAGTCTTGACAATTTTCAGGGCCTTCCTCTGACACCGCCTGGTATAGAGGTCCTGGATGGCAGGAGGCTTGTCCCCGGTGATGTACTGGGCCGTACACACTACCCTCTGTAGTGCCTTGCGTTCGGAGTCCGAGCATTTGCCAACCCAGACAGTGATGCAACCAGTCAGGAAGCTCTCAATGGTGCAGCTGTATAACCTTTTGCCAAATCTTTTCAGTCTCCTGAGGGGGAATAGGTTTTGTCGTGCCCTTTTCACAATTGTCTTAGGGTGCTAGTTTGTTGGTGATGTGGATGCCAAGGAACTTGAAGCTCTCAACTTGCTCCACTACGGCCCTGTCAATGAGAATGGGGCGTGCTCGGTCCTCCTTTTCCTGTAGTCCACAATCATCTCCTTTGTCTTGATCACATTGAGGGAGAGGCTGTTGTCTTGGCACCACACTGCCAGGTCTCTGACCTCCTCCCTATAGACGGTCTCATTGTTGTCGGTGATCAGGCCTGGTACAAATCATTTCCTAAGTTCTAGACCTCAGCTGGATCTGGTAATGAATGGTGTGGCTGTTGAACAAGTTGAGGAGACTAAATTACTTGGCGTTACCTTAGATTGTAAACTGTTCATGGTCAAAATATACAGATTCAATGGTTGTAAAGATGGGGAGAGGTCTGTCTGTAATATAGAGATGGGGAGAGGTCTGTCTGTAATATAGAGATGGGGAGAGGTCTGTCTGTAATATAGAGATGGGGAAAGGTCTGTCTGTAATATAGAGATGGGGAGAGGTCTGTCTGTAATATAGAGATGGGGAGAGGTCTGTCTGTAATATAGAGATGGGGAGAGGTCTGTCTGTAATATAGAGATGGGGAAAGGTCTGTCTGTAATATAGAGATGGGGAGAGGTCTGTCTGTAATATAGAGATGGGGAGAGGTCTGTCTGTAATATAGAGATGGGGAGAGGTCTGTCTGTAATATAGAGATGGGGAGAGGTCTGTCTGTAATATAGAGATGGGGAAAGGTCTGTCTGTAATATAGAGATGGGGAGAGGTCTGTCTGTAATATAGAGATGGTGAGAGGTCTGTCTGTAATAAAGAGATGGGGAGAGGTCTGTCTGTAATATAGAGATGGGGAGAGGTCTGTCTGTAATATAGAGATGGGGAGAGGTCTGTCTGTAATATAGAGATGGGGAGAGGTCTGTCTGTAATATAGAGATGGGGAGAGGTCTGTCTGTAATATAGAGATGGGGAGAGGTCTGTCTGTAATATAGAGATGGGGAGAGGTCTGTCTGTAATATAGAGATGGGGAAAGGTCTGTCTGTAATATAGAGATGGGGAGAGGTCTGTCTGTAATATAGAGATGGTGAGAGGTCTGTCTGTAATAAAGAGATGGGGAGAGGTCTGTCTGTAATATAGAGATGGGGAGAGGTCTGTCTGTAATATAGAGATGGGGAGAGGTCTGTCTGTAATATAGAGATGGGGAGAGGTCTGTCTGTAATATAGAGATGGGGAGAGGTCTGTCTGTAATATAGAGATGGGGAAAGGTCTGTCTGTAATATAGAGATGGGGAGAGGTCTGTCTGTAATATAGAGATGGGGAGAGGTCTGTCTGTAATATAGAGATGGGGAGAGGTCTGTCTGTAATATAGAGATGGGGAGAGGTCTGTCTGTAATATAGAGATGGGGAGAGGTCTGTCTGTAATAAAGAGATGGGGAGAGGTCTGTCTGTAATATAGAGATGGGGAGAGGTCTGTCTGTAATATAGAGATGGGGAGAGGTCTGTCTGTAATATAGAGATGGGGAAAGGTCTGTCTGTAATATAGAGATGGGGAGAGGTCTGTCTGTAATATAGAGATGAGGAGAGGTCTGTCTGTAATAAAGAGATGGGGAGAGGTCTGTCTGTAATATAGAGATGGGGAGAGGTCTGTCTGTAATATAGAGATGGGGAGAGGTCTGTCTGTAATATAGAGATGGGGAGAGGTCTGTCTGTAATATAGAGATGGGGAGAGGTCTGTCTGTAATATAGAGATGGGGAGAGGTCTGTCTGTAATATAGAGATGGGGAGAGGTCTGTCTGTAATATAGAGATGGGGAGAGGTCTGTCTGTAATATAGAGATGGGGAGAGGTCTGTCTGTAATATAGAGATGGGAGAGGTCTGTCTGTAATATAGAGATGGGGAGAGGTCTGTCTGTAATATAGAGATGGGGAGAGGTCTGTCTGTAATATAGAGATGGGGAGAGGTCTGTCTGTAATATAGAGATGGGGAGAGGTCTGTCTGTAATAAAGAGATGGGGAGAGGTCTGTCTGTAATATAGAGATGGGGAGAGGTCTGTCTGTAATATAGAGATGGGGAGAGGTCTGTCTGTAATATAGAGATGGGGAGAGGTCTGGCCGTAATAAAGAGATGCTCTGCTTTTTTGACACCAAAGATGGAGAGAGGACTAGAGATGCTCAGATTTTTTTACACAACACTCTACAAAGCAAGTCCTTCAAGCTCTAGTTTGGTCTAACCTTGATTATTGTCCAGTCGTGTGGTCCAGTGCTGCAAGGAAAGACCTAGTTAAGCTGCAGCTGGTCCAGAACAGAGGGGCACGTTTTGCTCTTCATTGTAATCTGATTATTGTCTTGTGGTTCAGTGTATTTAAGTAACACAAGTATTTATTTAATGTATTTCTGGCCTTTTTGGGGTTTGAACCGGTTCATATCATTATTTTGCCGGAACTGTGGGCTGGCCAACAACTGACAAGTGTGTGAAATAACACAAGCGTAGACAAAAATTTAACTTTTTCCAAGGAAATAACCCAGGACTTTTATTCCTGGGAAAGAAACAGAATGCGCCACTGTGCTGGGTAGCAACAAAACCAAAACAAAGCCTAGTTTGTCTTCGAGCCTTTCTACACGGGTCTTCCTCTCTGCAACCGGACAGCCGAGCTGTTTATCTGCGTATCCAGCAAAAGACAACAGAAATTCAACAGGCTTGTCCTTACTTGGGTCAGGCCTTGTCCTTACTTGGGTCAGGCCTTGTCCTTACTTGGGTCAGGCCTTGTCCTTACTTGGGTCAGGCCTTGGTTCAGGCCTTGGGTCAGGCCTTGGGTCAGGCCTTGTCCTTACCCTGGGTCAGGCCTTGTCCTTACTTGGGTCAGGCCTTGTCCTTACTTGGGTCAGGCCTTGTCCTTACTTGGGTCAGGCCTCGTCCTTACTCATCTCAGGCCTCGTCCTTACTCATCTCAGGCCTTGGGTCAGGCCTTGTCCTTACTTGGGTCAGGCCTTGTCCTTACCCTGGGTCAGGCCTCGTCCTTACTCATCTCAGGCCTCGTCCTTACTCATCTCAGGCCTTGGGTCAGGCCTTGTCCTTACTTGGGTCAGGCCTTGTCCTTACTTGGGTCAGGCCTTGTCCTTACTTGGGTCAGGCCTTGTCCTTACTCATCTCAGGCCTCGTCCTTACTCATCTCAGGCCTCGTCCTTACTCATCTCAGGCCTTGTCCTTACTCATCTCAGGCCTTGTCCTTACTCATCTCAGGCCTTGTCCTTACTCATCTCAGGCCTTGTCCTTACTTGGGTCAGGCCTCGTCCTTACTCATCTCAGGCCTCGTCCTTACTCATCTCAGGCCTTGTCCTTACTCATCTCAGGCCTTGTCCTTACTCGGGTCAGGCCTTGTCCTTACTCATCTCATATGTATATACTGTACTCTATACCATCTACTGCATTTTGTTTACATACCCTAGATTACTCATCTCATATGTATATACTGTACTCTATACCATTTACTGCATCTTGCCTATGCCGTTCTGTACCATCACTCATTCATGTATCTTTATGTACATATTCTTTATCCCTTTACACTTGTGTGTATAACGTAGTTGTGGAATTGTTAGGTTAGATTACTTGTTGGTTATTACTGCATTGTCAGAACTATAAGCACAAGCATTTCGCTACACTCGCATTAACATCTGTTAACCATGTGTATGTGACAAATACAATTTGATTTGATGCTCCAAACCCCAAAAAAGCTCTGGCCAAAGCCAGGTTAAAACAGCCACCGCCCAAGCTCCAAACGAATTAGACTCAGGTGTGTGTAATTAGGCTCTTACCCTTTTGGGCCTTCCCCTCTCCTGGCCAACAGATGTAGCAAACAAGCAGGAATATACTGCCCTTCACTCACCCACCCTCTTGGCCATCATCTACTGTAACGGAATTCTTTGTCCTCCTCCTACGAGGAGTATAAAATGTTGGACCAATGCGCAGCGAGGTATGTGTTCATAATGATTTATTTTACTGAACACTGAAAATACAAAATAACAACGTGAAAATACAAAATAACAACGTGAAAATAAACGAAAACCGAAACAGTCCTGTAAGATGCATAAAACACTAAACAGTCCTGTAAGATGCATAAAACACTAAACAGTCCTGTAAGATGCATAAAACACTAAACAGTCCTGTAAGATGCATAAAACACTAAACAGTCCTGTAAGATGCATAAAACACTAAACAGTCCTGTAAGATGCATAAAACACTAAACAGTCCTGTAAGATGCGTAAAACACTAAAACAGAAAATAATCACCCACCAAAACACAGGTGGGAAAAGGCTGCCTAAGTATGATTCTCAATCAGAGACAACGAACAACACCTGCCTCTGATTGAGAACCATACCAGGCCAAACACAAAACCACAACATAGAAAAAAGAACATAGACTACCCACCCCAACTCACGCCCTAACCAAACTAAAACAAAGACATAACAAAGGAACTAAGGTCAGAACGTGACATCTACAGAGCGCTTCGGCGGGACAAGACGTCTCCATTCCTGCGTTTATCATGGTGTACTTCTCTGCTTTTCAAATCTACAATCAGATTAAAAATATATTCTACAGATCAAACGATAGAGCTGTTTTAGTAACCACATGAAACATTTTCCTCTCAACTTTTATAAACTTTCCCAGAACTCTAGACCTAAACTTAGAGGTATTACCTCTTAGTCTACTTCTCTGCTATTCAAATTTGGAAACGGAATAGAACTATCTACTACCAATCAAGAGGTACAGCTGTTTTAGTAACCACAGCAACTATTTTAGCTAACTTCCCACTGTTGACTTAACTGCCATGGTACTTTTCAGACCTTTCAAATGATAACAATGAGCACATTCTAAGCATGAGACAATGAGCGCATTCTAAGCATGAGACAATGAGACAATGAGACAACATTGTGAGTGAATCAGCTACCACTTTTCCAAACAACGTAGACAAGAACTTAAAGGATATGACACCTTGGTCTACAATTAAATAATAATATATATATTTTTTAAGTACATTAACAGCAGTGGTTTAAGATGAGGGAGGACAACTGTTTTATTTTTTCATGAGCATGGCCTTATTTCTATTACAATATATTGGACGACTGTGATTCATATTCCATTCATCTAGTTCAATGTAACAGCGATAGGTTTATGCTACTACATGATACTCAAATTTTTCCTATACCAAGGATCAATCCCAGGCCCCACGCTTTTCTTAATTTACATCAACAACATAGCTACGGCAGTAGGAAGCTGTAACAGGTGTTGTCGTCCCATGAGGAGGAATCGGACCAAATCGTGGTAAAGTGTTCATGACTTTTATTAAACAGAACACTGAAACAAAAATGACAAAGTGAATAAACGAAACCAAAATAGTCCTGTCAGGTGCAAAACACTAACCAGAAAACAACTACCCACAAAACATAGGTGGGAAAAAGCTACTTAAGTATGGTTCCCAATCAGAGACAACGATAGTCAGCTGTCCCTGATTGAGAACCATACCCGGCCAAAACATAGAAATACAAAACATAGAAAAAATAACATAGAATGCCCACCCAAATCACACCCTGACCAAACCAAAATAGAGACATAAAAGCTCTCTAAGGTCAGGGCGTGACGGAAGCTCACTCATCCATCTCTATGCAGATGATACAGTCTTATACACAGCTGGCCCCTCCCCGAATGTTGTGTTAAACGCTCTGCAACAAAGCTTTCTTAGTGTCCAACAAGCTTTCTCTACCCTTAACCTTGTTCTGAACACCTCCAAAACAAAGGTCATGTGGTTTGGTAAGAAGAACGCCCCTCTGCCACCCGGTGTGATTACTACCTCTGAGGGTGTCACGGCTTCCGCTGAAGTCGGCTCCTCTCCTCGTTCGTTCGGCGGTCGACGTCACCGGCTTTCTAGCCATCGCCGCTCCGTTTTTCATGTATCCATTTGTTTTGTCTTGTTCCCTGCACACCTGGTTTTCATTCCCCAATCAATATACATGTATTTATTCCTCTGTTCCCCATCATGTCTTCGTGTAGGATTGTTAGTGTTACGTGTATTTTGATATTGCGGATATTGTTACGCGCATTTACTTTTTGTCTATAATAATAATAATATATGCCATTTAGCAGACGCTTTTATCCAAAGCAACTTACAGTCATGTGTGCATACATTCTACGTATGGGTGGTCCCGGGGATCGAACCCACTACCCTGGCGTTACAAGCGCCATGCTCTACCAACTGAGCCACAGAAGGACCACGTCTATGTTCTGTGTTTTGGGTACATTTTATGTTACTTTGTGCTGTCATTTTGACCGGAATAAAAGTGCGCCTGTTCACTACACTTTGCTCTTCTGCACCTGACTTAGCCTCTAAAACCCACTCCTAACAGAATCCTACACCAACCATGGAGTCAGGTACCCCGGTCAGAGGAGTCCAGGAACACGTCCAGGAACACATGGCTATGCTACACTATCTCGGTGCCATGATGGATCGCAGCTCCAACCGGGGTCATCTCTACCCGTCCTGTCCGGATCCAGCTCCAACCGGGGTCATCTCTACCCGTCCCGCCCGGATCCGGCTCCAACCGGGGTCATCTCTACATGTCCCGCCTGGATCCAGCTCCAACCGGGGTCATCTCTACCCGTCCCGTCCGGATCCAGCTCCAACCGGGGTCATCTCTACCCGTCCTGTCCGGATCCAGCTCCAACCGGGGTCATCTCTACCCGTCTCGTCCGGATCCAGCTCCAACCGGGGTCATCTCTACCCGTCCTGTCCGGATCCAGCTCCAACCGGGGTCATCTCTACCCGTCCCGTCCTGATCCACCTCATTACCTCACTGCTGAAGGGGGGGGCCGGTACGTTTGCAGTGGTCGGCTGAGGCGCACAGGGCTTTTGGTCACCTGAGGGCTCTGTTTACCTCGGCTCCCGTGCTGGCCCATCCGGATCCCTCTTTGGCGTTCACGGTGGAGGTGGACGCATCCGAGGCTGGGATAGGAGCTGTGATCTCTCAGCGCTCGGGTACGCCACCGAAGCTCCGCCCCTGTGCCTTCTTCTCAAGGAAGCTCAGCCCGGCGGAGCGAACCTATGACGTGGGGGACCGGGAGCTGTTGGCTGTCGTCGAGGCCCTGAAGGCGTGGAGACATTGGCTTGAGGGGGCTAGACACCCTTTTCTCATCTGGACTGACCACCGCAATCTGGAGTACATCCGGGCAGCGAGGAGACTGAACCCTCGCCAGGCAAGGTGGGCCATGTTTTTCACCCGTTTTGTTTTCACACTTTCCTACAGACCAGGTTCCCAGAACGTGAAGGCAGACGCACTGTCCCGGCTGTATGACACAGAGGAGCGGCTCCTGGATCCCACTCCCACACTCCCGGGCTCCTGCCTGGTGGCACCAGTAGTGTGGGAGCTGGACGTGGACATTGAGCAGGTATTACGTGCAGAGCCCACTCCCTTCCAGTGTCCAGCAGGGCGTCTGTATGTTCCGTCTGCTGTCCGTGACCGGCTGATCTATTGGGCCCACACGTCACCCTCCTCTGGTCATCCAGGCATCGGTCGGACGGTGCGCTGTCTGAGTGGAAGTACTGGTGGCCGACTTTGGCCAAGGACGTGAAGGTTTATGTTGCCTCTTGCTCGGTGTGCGCTCAGTGTAAGGCTCCTAGGCACCTGCCCAGAGGTAAGCTACACCCCTTACCCATTCCACAACGGCCATGGTCGCACCTGTCGATCGATTTCTTGACCGATCTCCCCCCAACACAGGGAAACACCACGATCCTGGTTGTTGTGGATCGTTTCTCTAAGTCCTGCCGTCTCCTTCCTCTGCCCGGTCTCCCTACGGCCCTACAGACTGCGGAGGCCTTGTTTACGCACGCCTTCCGGCACTACGGGGTGCCTGAGGATATAGTGTCTGATCGGGGCCCCCAGTTCACTTTGAGGGTCTGGAAGGCATTCATGGAACGTCTGGGGGTCTCGATCAGCCGTACCTCAGGTTTTCACCCAGAGAGTAACGGGCAGGTGGAGAGAGTAAACCAGGATGTGGGTAGGTTTCTAAGGTCTTATTACCAGGACCAGCCGGGGGAGTGGGCGGCGTTTGTGCCCTGGGCAGAGATGGCCCAGAACTTGCTCCGCTACTCCTCCACTAACCTCTCCCCCTTCTAGTGCGTACTGGGGTACCATCCGGTTCTGGCTCCTTGGGCTCCTGCGGTGGACGACTGGTTCCAGTGCGAGGAGGAGACATGGGGCGCCGCTCATGGAGAGGCTACAGAAAGATAGGGAGCGTGTTGATCCATCTGATTGGAGAGACTACAGAAAGATAGGGAGCGTGTTGATCCA
The DNA here is from genome assembly GCF_021184085.1 of Oncorhynchus gorbuscha. NCBI lineage: Eukaryota > Metazoa > Chordata > Actinopteri > Salmoniformes > Salmonidae > Oncorhynchus > Oncorhynchus gorbuscha. The sequence continues at coordinate 95,953,029 of NC_060177.1, forward strand.
TCTGATTGGAGAGACTACAGAAAGATAGGGAGCGTGTTGATCCATCTGATTGGAGAGGCTACAGAAAGATAGGGAGCGTGTTGATCCCTCTGATTGGAGAGACTACAGAAAGATAGGGAGCGTGTTGATCCATCTGATTGGAGAGACTACAGAAAGATAGGGAGCGTGTTGATCCATCTGATTGGAGAGACTACAGAAAGATAGGAAGCGTGTTGATCCATCTGATTGGACTGCTGGCTGGATTATTTTTGATTTGCCCTGCAAATGAAGAGACAACACACATTATTTTAGACCTTGGCGCAGCCACAGCTCTCAGGCACCTGCACAAGCACATGGACACTCACTCAAACACTGTCCCAAGTACTCACAAGTTACAATAGATACCTTAGTTAGCGAGCTCGATGAAACTTGTTAACATAAATCTTTATATTATCCACATTGTAACAAACTAATGCTAGCATAACAGCACATTGTGTAACATTATGACAGTTTTATATTGAACCATTTTGGAGCCAAGGACAACATACCTTTCAAGACGAAGGGCAGCCAAGAGAGAACAATAAGGGGGTACGGAAATACAGATAACCTGCGATGGTAACCCGTGATGGTAACCCGCGATGGTAACCTGCGATGGTAACCCGCGATGGTAACCCGCGATGGACCAAACCAAAATATACAACACTTTTACAATCACATGTATGTACAATATTGATATGAAAAGTGTTTGTACATCAAAGAAAAACATTAGCTATGCAGCTGTAATTAAATAAAATACACACTGAAATATTATTATTATCAAATTATTAACATTCCCTCTTGACCTGGCCTTGAAGGGCAGGAGCAGTGATATTAAGGGCAGGAGCAGTGATACTAAGGGCAGGAGCAGTGATATTAAGGGCAGGAGCAGTGATATTAAGGGCAGGAGCAGTGATACTAAGGGCAGGAGCAGTGATATTAAGGGCAGGAGCAGTGATACTAAGGGCAGGAGCAGAGATACTAAGGGCAGGAGCAGTGATATTAAGGGCAGGAGCAGAGATACTAAGGGCAGGAGCAGTGATATTAAGGGCAGGAGCAGTGATACTAAGGGCAGGAGCAGTGATATTAAGGGCAGGAGCAGTGATACTAAGGGCAGGAGCATTGATACTAAGGGCAGGAGCAGTGATATTAAGGGCAGGAGCAGAGATACTAAGGGCAGGAGCAGTGATACTAAGGGCAGGAGCAGTGATACTAAGGGCAGGAGCAGTGATATTAAGGGCAGGAGCAGAGATACTAAGGGCAGGAGCAGTGATATTAAGGGCAGGAGCAGTGATATTAAGGGCAGGAGCAGTGATACTAAGGGCAGGAGCAGAGATACTAAGGGCAGGAGCAGTGATATTAAGGGCAGGAGCAGTGATATTAAGGCCAGGAGCAGTGATATTAAGGGCAGGAGCAGTGATACTAAGGGCAGGAGCAGTGATACTAAGGGCAGGAGCAGAGATACTAAGGGCAGGAGCAGTGATATTAAGGGCAGGAGCAGTGATACTAAGGGCAGGAGCTGGAGCATTTGTTTCAAGTACAGAAGAAAGACAGGGAGGGGAGGACAGCTGGAAGAGACAGAAGAGAGGAGGCTATTTTTTTTAAATACAAGATTAAGGGGTAGGACACAGCCCGATAAATCCGACTTTAAATGTGATCGGAAAGCATCCAACAGGGAAGTGGGATTATTGCCAGGAAACAGAGACCGTGGAGCGTGTATTGATACCGCGTGGGCAGTATCAGAGGGACAGAGAGAGGATGAGATCTAGTATGAGGGAGAAGGGGGATACAGGAAATGAGTTTAAACACTATTTTGAGTATAACTTCATTAGATATAGTCTCAAATATATATTTTTAATAAAGAGCAACTGAGATGTCAGAAAGGATTTAATTTCTCCCTGTCTTCTGGCCCAACACTCCAGTCCACTAGGTGGCGGTAATGCACCATAACGTTGGATGCCAACCTCCGATAAACCTCAACAAAGAAGAAGTTTCTCTCCTGGAATCGAGTCACATGCATGTGAAGATGGCGGAGCAGCGGCTGTCAACAATCCCGTGTCCCATCCAGGATTCACCACTTTCACAAAGTTTGGATGCGTCGGGGGTCTCTGACAGAGAACACGTTCAAGATAAAACCGGACATGTTGCCGGCACCCCGGATGAGTCGTTCTCTCCGACATCTGTCATCTATTTTAAAGAGGCTCTGAGTTCAACCAACATTTCTTTTGAGAAGACTGGATCGTCGTCTCCTACTTCTTCTGTTCAATATGAACTGGATGCCGAGAGTACGTCGAAGAGTGAGTGTTTCAATATTTTACCATTTTTAACTAGTCAACTTGCTCGCTGTCTCTGACTCAAAAAGCGTTTACTGTTGTACCAGTTAAGTTAGCTAGTTGTGCTTTTTGTCAACAACTAGTGAGCTGCCAACACCCCCTGACTGTTGTCTCCAATATACCTGGTCAACAAGCAGACAGAGTTGAACTAGGGGATATGAAGCTCTTATTTTGTCTTAACTAACTAGTCAACAAGCAGACAGAGTTGAACTAGGGGATATGAAGCTCTTATTTTGTCTTAACTAACTAGTCAACAAGCAGACAGAGTTGAACTAGGGGATATGAAGCTCTTATTTTGTCTTAACTAGTCAACAAGCAGACAGAGTTGAACTAGGGGATATGAAGCTCTTATTTTGTCTTAACTAACTAGTCAACAAGCAGACAGAGTTGAACTAGGGATATGAAGCTCTTATTTTGTCTTAACTAGTCAACAAGCAGACAGAGTTGAACTAGGGATATGAAGCTCTTATTTTGTCTTAACTAGTCAACAAGCAGACAGAGTTGAACTAGGGGATATGAAGCTCTTATTTTGTCTTAACTAACTAGTCAACAAGCAGGCAGAGTTGAACTAGGGGATATGAAGCCCTTATTTTGTCTTAAGTTACTAAGTTACCGTCGTGTATGTTTCTCTCTAACCCAGTTCCCTGGAGAGCCAAGTTACCGTCGTGTATGTTTCTCTCTAACCCAGTTCCCTGGAGAGCCAAGTTACCGTCGTGTATGTTTCTCTCTAACCCAGTTCCCTGGAGAGCCAAGTTACCGTCGTGTATGTTTCTCTCTAACCCAGTTCCCTGGAGAGCCAAGTTACCGTTGTGTATGTTTCTCTCTAACCCAGTTCCCTGGAGAGCCAAGTTACCGTCGTGTATGTTTCTCTCTAACCCAGTTCCCTGGAGAGCCAAGTTACCGTCGTGTATGTTTCTCTCTAACCCAGTTCCCTGGAGAGCCAAGTTACCGTCGTGTATGTTTCTCTCTAACCCAGTTCCCTGGAGAGCCAAGTTACCGTCGTGTATGTTTCTCTCTAACCCTGTTCCCTGGAGAGCCAAGTTACCGTCGTGTATGTTTCTCTCTAACCCTGAGATAGTTTGACCTGATTTTTAATACTTCACGTCACCTGCTTGATAAATTGAATCGAGTTAGTTACAACTGGAGTTGAAACGAAAACATACAGAAGGTGCTGTCTTTATTTGACCAGGTAAGTCAGTTGAGAACAAATTCTTATTTACGATGATGGCCTACCAAAAGGCAAAGGGCCTCTCCTGCGGGAACGGGGGCCTGGGATTAAAAATAACATATAACAAACCAATATAAATATAGGCCAAAACACTCATCACAACAAGAGAGACAACACTACATAAAGAGAGACAACACTACATAAAGAGAGACAACACTACATAAAGAGAGACAACACTACATAAAGAGAGACAACACTACATAAAGAGAGACAACACTACATAAAGAGAGACAACACTACATAAAGAGAGACAACACTACATAAAGAGAGACAACACTACATAAAGAGAGACCTAAGATTAAAGCGTAGCAACACATGACAACACAACATGGTAGCAGCACAAAACATGGTACAAACATTATTGGGCTCAGACAACAGCTCTCCAGGACAAAGGTTGGAGAGCTCAGGTCTATATAAAGCTAGATAGCTTTGTTTCACAGGTCAAGCTAACATTTCTAGCCCATTGACCATTCTAAACCAACAGGCCTGAGAACAACTAGCCCCCCAAAATATTTTTGCAGCAAGAGAGTAACATTAGTTGCCATATTTATACAATTAAACCATATTCCGTCACCGTTATCGAGCCAATTTAAGATTGAATATCATAGTAACTTGTAACGAAGTTAGAAGCTATATTCGGGGTAACTCAAAATAATAATTATTGCAAACTATGACTTGACTCAATAAAGCAATTTGAATATGTGGAAACAGAAAATATAATTTGCCCTTATTAAACTCGCCAGATTATTTGCCCAACAGGATATGAGATACGGCCAATCTACCGTGCCTAAGGGCTGTTCATAAGCAGAACGCAAAACGGCGTGCCTAGGTACAGCTGTTAGCTGTTGTATATTCGCCATATACCGCAGAACCTGGGGGTACCTTTAATTATAAACTGGTTACCGATGTAAAAAAGTAACGTTTTGTCATACCTGTGGTATATGGTCTGATATACCACGGCTTTCAGACAATCAGCTTTCAGGACTCGAACCAGGTTTATAATTGTAAATAAATCCCCTTTGCGCATGGGCAGAACTATAGATAAACCCGACAGGAGAGTTTGGGTGATGAAAGTTGGACAGAGGATCTCAATCTCTGAGCAAGAAACTTTTTGATTCAAATGTTATTTTTTTTTAAACTGTTAGGCTACTTTCTGGCAATTGTGCTGTTGTTATGTGCCAGATGTTAAGACTACAAATGCACATTTGCGAGATTGACTTTATCATTTCAATAGGCATATGTACCAGTATAGCTTCCGTCCCTCTCCTCGCCCCTACCTGGGCTCGAACCAAGGACCCTTGGTCAACAACAGCCACCCTCGAAGCATCGTTACCCATCACTCCATAAAAGCCGCGGCCCTTGCAGAGCAAAGGGGGAACAACTACTTCAAGGTCTCAGCGAGTGACGTCACCGATTGAAACGCTATTATCACGCACCACTGCTAACTAGGATTGTAATAACATTTTTCAATGGTTTGCTTAGATAAAGGCAGGTAGCCTTTAACCCCTGATAGGCCTACATCTCATCTTAGCCTAGACAAGATGTGGGCAAGATGTAAACTGAATGTTTTAGCAGTTTGCTTAGTTCATATTAACAGACATGAATAACGAGGAGATTTCGCAAATTAGAGATGCTTGTTTCCCCCAATGGCCTGCTGGGATAGGCTACTGAGGATGGGGTTGTAATTTAAATCACTGAATTCAATATTAGTATGTACAGTACCACTCAAAAGTGTGGACACCTACTCATTCACGAGTTCTCTTTATTTTGACTATTTTATACACTGTAGAAAAGTAGTGAAGACATGACCTGTTAAACAACACATATGGAAGCATGTAGTAACCAAAATAGTGGAAAACAAATTCAAATGTATTTAATATTTGAGATTCTTCAAATAGCCACCCTTTGCCTTGATGACAGCTTTGCACACTCTTGGCATTCTCTCAACCAGCTTCATGAGGTAGTCACCTGGAATGCATTTGAACTAACAGGTGTGCCAGGTTAACAGGTGTGCCTTCTTAAAAGTTCATTTGTGGAATTTCTTTCCTTCTTAAATGCGTTTGATCAAATCAGTTGTGTTGTGACGAGGTATAGTGGTATACAGAAGGTAGCCCTATTTGGTAAAATACCAAGTCCATATTATGGCAAGAACAGCTCAAATAAGCAAAGAGAAATGACAGTCAATCACTACTTTAAAACCTGAATGTCAGTTAATCTGTAAAATTTCAATAACTTTTCAAGTTTCTTCAAGTGCAGTCTCAAAAACCATCAAGCACTATGATGAAACTGGCATTCATGAGGACCGCCACAGGAAAGGAAGTTACCTCTGCTGCAGAGGAAAGTTACCAGCCTCAGAAATTGCAGCCCAAATAAATGCTTCAAAGAGTTTAATTCACAGACGCATCTCAACATCAACTGTTCAGAGGAGACTGTGTGAATCAAGTCTTCGTGGTCGAATTTCTGCAAAGAAACCACTACTAAAGGACACCAATAATAAGAAGAGACTTGCTTGGGCCAACGAACATGAGCAATGGACATTAGACTGGTGGAAATCTGTCATTAGGTCTGGAGTCCAAAGAGATTTTAGGTTCCAACCACCGTGTCTTTGTGAGAATCAGAGTAAGTGAACGAATGATCTCCGCATGTGTGGTTCCCACCGTGAAGCATGGAGGAGGAGGTGTGATGGTGTGGGGGTGCTTTGCCGGTGACACTGTCTGTGATTTATTTGGAATTCAAGGCACACTTAACCAGCATGGCTACCACAGCATTCTGCAGCGATACGCCGGCCCATCTGGTTTGGGCTTAGAGGGACTATCATTTGTTTATCAACAGAACAATGACCCAACACACCTCCAGGCTATTTGACCAAGAAGGAGAGTTCTTGAGTGCTGCATTAGGTGACCTGGCCTCCACAATCACCTGACCTCAACCCAATTGAGATGGGTTTGGGATGAGTTGGACCGCTGAGTGAAGAAAAGCAGCCAACAAGTGCTCAGCATATGTGAGAACTCCTTCAACATGGTTGGAAAAGCATTCCAGGTGAAGCTGGTTAAGAGAATGCCAAGAGTGTGCGAAGCTGTCACCGTGGCAAAGGGTGGCTACTTTGAAGAATCTCAAATATAAAATATATTTTGATTTGCTTAACTTCTTCGATATAGGGGGCGCTCTTTTAATTTTTGGATAAAAAAAGTTCCCATTTTAAACAAGAGATTTTGTTACGAAAAGATGCTCGACTATGCATATAATTGACAGCTTTGGAAAGAAAACACTCTGACGTTTCCAAAACTGCAAAGATATTGTCTGTGAGTGCCACAGAACTAATGCTACAGGCGAAACCAAGATTAAATTTAATACAGGAAGTGCCCCAGATTTTGAATGCGCTGTGTTCCAATGTCTCCTTATATGGCTGTGAATGAGCCTACACTTTCTGTCATTTCCCCAAGGTGTCTGCAGCATTGTGACGTATTTGTAGGCATATCATTGGAAGATTGACCATAAGAGACTACATTTACCAGGTGTCCGCTTGGTGTCCTCCGTCGAAATTATTTTGCGTAATCTCCAGCTGCGTGCATTTTTCCATTTGGTTCAGAGGAGAAACAAAACTGCCACGACTGATTTAACATCGAATAGATATGTGAAAAACACCTTGAGGATTCTAAACAACGTTTGCCATGTTTCTGTCGATATTATGGAGTTTTTTTCTTAGCCAAACGTGATGAACAAAACGGAGCGATTTCTCCTACACAAATAATATTTTGGGAAAAACTGAACATTTGCTATCTAACTGAGTCTCCTCATTGAAAATATCCGAAGTTCTTCAAAGGTAAATGATTTTATTTGAATGCGTTTCTTGTTTTTGTGAAAATGTTGCCTGCTGAATGCTAGGCTTAATGCTATGCTAGCCATCAATACTCTTACACAAATGCTTGTTTTGCTATGGTTGAAAAGCATATTTTGAAAATATGAGATGACAGTGTTGTTAACAAAAGGCTAAGCTTGTGAGCCAATATATTTATTTCATTTCATTTGCGATTTTCATGAATAGTTAACATAGCGTTATGGTAATGAGCTTGAGGGATACGGGATTGCTCGACGCAAGAACTTAACACTTTTTTTGGTTACTACATGATTCCATATGTGTTATTTCATAGTTTTGATGTTTTCACTATTATTCTACCATGTAGTAAAAAATAAAAACCCATTTAATTAGTAGGTGTTTCCAAACTTTTGACTGATACTGTAATGAGTGTTTGTAATGAATGTTTGTCAACAACAGTCAGTGTTGATTTTTTTAGACTTAATTTGACCTGTAGCCTAATCTGACTGTTACATCAATCTAATGCGTTGATAATAACACAAGACAACAACAACCTGGAGTTACAGGCCATCTATTGATAATAACACAAGACTACAACAACCTGGAGTTACAGGCTATCTATTGATAATAACACAAGACTACAACAACCTGGAGTTACAGGCTCTCTATTGATAATAACACAAGACTACAACAACCTGGAGTTACAGGCTATCTATTGATAATAACACAAGACTACAACAACAACCTGGAGTTACAGGCTATCTATTGATAATAACACAAGACTACAACAACAACCTGGAGTTACAGGCTATCTATTGATAATAACACAAGACTACAACAACAACCTGGAGTTACAGGCCATCTATTGATAATAACAAGACTACAACAACCTGGAGTTACAGGCTATCTATTGATAATAACACAAGACTACAACAACCTGGAGTTACAGGCCATCTATTGATAATAACACAAGACTACAACAACCTGGAGTTACAGGCTATCTATTGATAATAACACAACAACAACCTGGAGTTACAGGCTATCTATTGATAATAACACAAGACTACAACAACCTGGAGTTACAGGCTATCTATTGATAATAACACAAGACTACAACAACCTGGAGTTACAGGCTATCTATTGATAATAACACAAGACTACAACAACCTGGAGTTACAGGCTATCTATTGATAATAACACAACAACAACCTGGAGTTACAGGCTATCTATTGATAATAACACAAGACTACAACAACCTGGAGTTACAGGCTATCTATTGATAATAACAAGACTACAACAACCTGGAGTTACAGGCTATCTATTGATAATAACACAAGACTACAACAACCTGGAGTTACAGGCTATCTATTGATAATAACACAAGACTACAACAACCTGGAGTTACAGGCTATCTATTGATAATAACACAAGACTACAACAACAACCTGGAGTTACAGGCCATCTATTGATAATAACAAGACTACAACAACCTGGAGTTACAGGCTATCTATTGATAATAACACAAGACTACAACAACCTGGAGTTACAGGCTATCTATTGATAATAACACAAGACTACAACAACAACCTGGAGTTACAGGCTATCTATTGATAATAACACAAGACTACAACAACAACCTGGAGTTACAGGCTATCTATTGATAATAACACAACAACAACCTGGAGTTACAGGCTATCTATTGATAATAACACAAGACTACAACAACAACCTGGAGTTACAGGCTCTCTATTGATAATAACACAAGACTACAACAACAACCTGGAGTTACAGGCTATCTATTGATAATAACACAAGACTACAACAACAACCTGGAGTTACAGGCTATCTATTGATAATAACACAAGACTACAACAACAACCTGGAGTTACAGGCCATCTATTGATAATAACACAAGACTACAACAACCTGGAGTTACAGGCTATCTATTGATAATAACACAACAACAACCTGGAGTTACAGGCTATCTATTGATAATAACACAAGACTACAACAACCTGGAGTTACAGGCTATCTATTGATAATAACACAAGACTACAACAACCTGGAGTTACAGGCTATCTATTGATAATAACACAAGACTACAACAACCTGGAGTTACAGGCTATCTATTGATAATAACACAAGACTACAACAACCTGGAGTTACAGGCTATCTATTGATAATAACACAAGACTACAACAACCTGGAGTTACAGGCTATCTATTGATAATAACACAAGACTACAACAACCTGGAGTTACAGGCTATCTATTGATAATAACACAAGACTACAACAACAACCTGGAGTTACAGGCCATCTATTGATAATAACACAAGACTACAACAACCTGGAGTTACAGGCTATCTATTGATAATAACACAACAACAACCTGGAGTTACAGGCTATCTATTGATAATAACACAAGACTACAACAACCTGGAGTTACAGGCTATCTATTGATAATAACACAAGACTACAACAACCTGGAGTTACAGGCTATCTATTGATAATAACACAAGACTACAACAACAACCTGGAGTTACAGGCTATCTATTGATAATAACACAAGACTACAACAACCTGGAGTTACAGGCTATCTATTGATAATAACACAAGACTACAACAACAACCTGGAGTTACAGGCTATCTATTGATAATAACAAGACTACAACAACCTGGAGTTACAGGCTATCTATTGATAATAACACAAGACTACAACAACCTGGAGTTACAGGCTATCTATTGATAATAACACTACAACAACCTGGAGTTACAGGCTATCTATTGATAATAACACAAGACAACAACTGGAGTTACAGGCTATCTATTGATAATAACACAAGACTACAACAACAACCTGGAGTTACAGGCTATCTATTGATAATAACACAAGACTACAACAACAACCTGGAGTTACAGGCCATCTATTGATAATAACACAAGACTACAACAACAACCTGGAGTTACAGGCTATCTATTGATAATAACACAAGACTACAACAACCTGGAGTTACAGGCTATCTATTGATAATAACACAAGACTACAACAACCTGGAGTTACAGGCTATCTATTGATAATAACACAACACTACAACAACCTGGAGTTACAGGCTATCTATTGATAATAACACAAGACTACAACAACCTGGAGTTACAGGCTATCTATTGATAATAACAAGACTACAACAACCTGGAGTTACAGGCTATCTATTGATAATAACACAAGACTACAACAACCTGGAGTTACAGGCTATCTATTGATAATAACACAAGACTACAACAACAACCTGGAGTTACAGGCTATCTATTGATAATAACACAACAACAACCTGGAGTTACAGGCTATCTATTGATAATAACACAAGACTACAACAACAACCTGGAGTTACAGGCTATCTATTGATAATAACACAAGACTACAACAACAACCTGGAGTTACAGGCTATCTATTGATAATAACACAAGACTACAACAACAACCTGGAGTTACAGGCTATCTATTGATAATAACACAAGACTACAACAACAACCTGGAGTTACAGGCTATCTATTGATAATAACACAACAACAACCTGGAGTTACAGGCTATCTATTGATAATAACACAAGACTACAACAACCTGGAGTTACAGGCTATCTATTGATAATAACACAAGACTACAACAACCTGGAGTTACAGGCCATCTATTGATAATAACACAAGACTACAACAACCTGGAGTTACAGGCTATCTATTGATAATAACACAAGACTACAACAACCTGGAGTTACAGGCCATCTATTGATAATAACACAAGACTACAACAACAACTGGAGTTACAGGCTATCTATTGATAATAACACAAGACTACAACAACCTGGAGTTACAGGCTATCTATTGATAATAACACAAGACTACAACAACAACCTGGAGTTACAGGCTATCTATTGATAATAACACAACAACAACCTGGAGTTACAGGCTATCTATTGATAATAACACAAGACTACAACAACCTGGAGTTACAGGCTATCTATTGATAATAACACAAGACTACAACAACCTGGAGTTACAGGCCATCTATTGATAATAACAAGACTACAACAACCTGGAGTTACAGGCCATCTATTGATAATAACACAAGACTACAACAACCTGGAGTTACAGGCTATCTATTGATAATAACACAAGACTACAACAACAACTGGAGTTACAGGCCATCTATTGATAATAACACAAGACTACAACAACCTGGAGTTACAGGCTATCTATTGATAATAACACAACACACAACCTGGAGTTACAGGCTATCTATTGATAATAACAAAGACTACAACAACCTGGAGTTACAGGCTATCTATTGATAATAACAAGACTACAACAACCTGGAGTTACAGGCTATCTATTGATAATAACACAAGACTACAACAACCTGGAGTTACAGGCTATCTATTGATAATAACACAAGACTACAACAACAACCTGGAGTTACAGGCTATCTATTGATAATAACACAAGACTACAACAACCTGGAGTTACAGGCTATCTATTGATAATAACACAAGACTACAACAACAACCTGGAGTTACAGGCTATCTATTGATAATAACACAAGACTACAACAACAACCTGGAGTTACAGGCTATCTATTGATAATAACACAAGACTACAACAACAACCTGGAGTTACAGGCTATCTATTGATAATAACACAAGACTACAACAACAACCTGGAGTTACAGGCTATCTATTGATAATAACACAACAACAACCTGGAGTTACAGGCTATCTATTGATAATAACACAAGACTACAACAACAACCTGGAGTTACAGGCTATCTATTGATAATAACACAAGACTACAACAACAACCTGGAGTTACAGGCTCTCTATTGATAATAACACAAGACTACAACAACCTGGAGTTACAGGCTATCTATTGATAACACAAGACTACAACAACAACCTGGAGTTACAGGCTCTCTATTGATAATAACAAGACTACAACAACCTGGAGTTACAGGCTATCTATTGATAATAACAAGACTACAACAACCTGGAGTTACAGGCCATCTATTGATAATAACACAAGACTACAACAACCTGGAGTTACAGGCTATCTATTGATAATAACACAACAACAACAACCTGGAGTTACAGGCTATCTATTGATAATAACACAAGACTACAACAACCTGGAGTTACAGGCTATCTATTGATAATAACACAAGACTACAACAACCTGGAGTTACAGGCTATCTATTGATAATAACACAAGACTACAACAACCTGGAGTTACAGGCTATCTATTGATAATAACAAGACTACAACAACCTGGAGTTACAGGCTATCTATTGATAATAACACAAGACTACAACAACAACCTGGAGTTACAGGCTATCTATTGATAATAACACAAGACTACAACAACCTGGAGTTACAGGCTATCTATTGATAATAACACAAGACTACAACAACAACCTGGAGTTACAGGCTATCTATTGATAATAACACAAGACTACAACAACCTGGAGTTACAGGCTATCTATTGATAATAACACAAGACTACAACAACAACCTGGAGTTACAGGCTATCTATTGATAATAACACAAGACTACAACAACAACCTGGAGTTACAGGCTATCTATTGATAATAACACAAGACTACAACAACCTGGAGTTACAGGCTATCTATTGATAATAACACAAGACTACAACAACCTGGAGTTACAGGCTATCTATTGATAATAACACAAGACTACAACAACAACCTGGAGTTACAGGCTATCTATTGATAATAACACAAGACTACAACAACAACCTGGAGTTACAGGCCATCTATTGATAATAACACAAGACTACAACAACAACCTGGAGTTACAGGCTATCTATTGATAATAACAAAGACTACAACAACCTGGAGTTACAGGCCATTTATTGATAATAACACAAGACTACAACAACAACCTGGAGTTACAGGCTATCTATTGATAATAACACAAGACTACAACAACCTGGAGTTACAGGCTATCTATTGATAATAACAAAGACTACAACAACCTGGAGTTACAGGCTATCTATTGATAATAACACAAGACTACAACAACAACCTGGAGTTACAGGCTATCTATTGATAATAACACAAGACTACAACAACCTGGAGTTACAGGCTATCTATTGATAATAACAAGACTACAACAACCTGGAGTTACAGGCTATCTATTGATAATAACACAAGACTACAACAACCTGGAGTTACAGGCTCTCTCCTCTCGCTCACACGACTCAGCCAATAGCTGTACTGCTCTCTCCTCTCGCTCACACGACTCGGCCAATAGCTGTACTGCTCTCTCCTCTCGCTCACACGACTCTGCCAATAGCTGTACTGCTCTCTCTACACAGACACACCCCTCCGGTCCTCCCCATCACTCACTGCCTGACAGTGAAATAGATTTTTAAGAGAAATGCCACGGTGCAACCTAGAAATAGCACAAAAACCCGCCATCCTCGACAAAATACATTTTCACCTGTGACATCGTTTTCCCCAATCTTGTGGGAAAACCGCGAACATTGCAACACTGCTGTTTTGTCATGTCAGTAGTTCAAGGTTTCCCAAATTTGGTCCTGGGGCCCCCCCCTTGGTGCACTTTTTGTTTTTTGACAAGATGGCGACACTGAAATGACATTTCCTGACGATCAAATACGCCACCAAGCATTCTCATAGGACACAATGGTGTGATGTCATCGATGGCTTCATCCATATTGTTTTTTACAGTCAATGAGCTAGATGTGGAATAACAGACAAGATGTGGAATAACAGACAAGATGTAGCTAGATGTGGAATGACAGACAAGATGTGGAATAACAGACAAGATGTAGCTAGATGTGGAATAACAGACAAGATGTAGCTAGATGTGGAATAACAGACAAGATGTGGAATGACAGACAAGATGTGGAATGACAGACAAGATGTAGAATGACAGACAAGATGTAGCTAGATGTGGAATGACAGACAAGATGTAGCTAGATGTAGAATGACAGACAAGATGTAGCTAGATGTAGAATAACAGGCAAGATGTAGCTAGATGTGGAATAACAGACAAGATGTGGAATAACAGACAAGATGTAGCTAGATGTGGAATAACAGACAAGATGTGGAATAACAGACAAGATGTGGAATAACAGACAAGATGTAGCTAGATGTGGAATAACAGACAAGATGTGGAATAACAGACCAGATGTAGCTAGATGTGGAATAACAGACAAGATGTAGCTAGATGTAGAATGACAAGACAAGATGTAGCTAGATGTGGAATAACAGACAAGATGTGGAATAACAGACAATGTAGCTAGATGTAGAATAACAGACAAGATGTAGAATGCCAGACAAGATGTAGCTAGATGTATTGACAAGACAAGATGTAGCTAGATGTGGAATAACAGACAAGATGTGCTAGATGTAGAATGACAGACAAGATGTAGAATGACAGACAAGATGTAGCTAGATGTGGAATAACAGACAAGATGTGGAATAACAGACCAGATGTAGCTAGATGTGGAATAACAGACAAGATGTGGAATAACAGACAAGATGTAGCTAGATGTGGAATAACAGACAAGATGTAGCTAGATGTAGAATGACAGACAAGATGTAGAATGACAGACAAGATGTAGAATGACAGACTAGATGTAGAATGCCAGACAAGATGTAGCTAGATGTAGATTGACAAGACAAGATGTAGCTAGATGTAGAATAACAGACAAGATGTAGCTAGATGTAGAATGACAGACAAGATGTAGCTAGATGTAGAATGACAGACAAGATGTAGCTAGATGTGGAATAACAGACAAGATGATGTAGAATGACAGACAAGATGTAGCTAGATGTGAATAACAGACAAGATGTAGCTAGATGTGGAATAACAGACAAGATGTAGCTAGATGTAGAATGACAGACAAGATGTAGAATGACAAGACAAGATGCTAGATGTAGAATGACAATAAGATGTAGCTAGATGTAGATTGACAGACAAGATGTAGAATGACAGACAAGATGTAGCTAGATGTAGAATGACAGACAAGATGTGGAATAACAGACAAGATGTAGCTAGATGTGAATGACAGACAAGATGTAGAATGACAGACAAGATGTGACTAGATGTAGATTGACAAGACAAGATGTAGAATGACAGACTAGATGTAGCTAGATGTAGAATGACAGACAAGATGTGGCTAGATGTAAAATGACAGACTAGATGTAGAATGACAGACAAGATGTAGCTAGATGTAGAATGATAGACAAGATGTAGCTAGATGTAGAATGACAGACAAGATGTAGCTAGATGTAGAATGACAGACAAGATGTAGCTAAAGGTGGCTAATCACCACCTTCCGGAGACACCTGAAACCCCACCTCTTTAAGGAATACCTAGGATAGGATAAGTAATCCTTCTCACCCCCCCCCCTTTAAGATTTAGATGCACTATTGTAAAGTGACTGTTCCACTGGATGTCATAAGGTGAATGCACCAATTTGTAAGTCGCTCTGGATAAGAGCGTCTGCTAAATGACTTAAATGTAATGTAAATGTAGAATGACAGACAAGATGTAGCTAGATGTAGAATGACAGACAAGATGTAGAATGACAGACTAGATGTAGAATGACAGACTAGATGTAGAATGACAGACAAGATGTAGCTAGATGTAGAATGACAGACCAGATGTAGCTAGATGTGGAAGACCAAATGTAGAATGACAGACAAGATGTAGAATGACAGACAAGATGTAGAATGACAGACAAGATGTAGAATGACAGACAAGATGTAGCTAGATGTGGAAGACCAAATGTAGAATGACAGACAAGATGTAGAATGACAGACAAGATGTAGAATGACAGACAAGATGTAGAATGACAGACAAGATGTAGAATGACAGACAAGATGTAGCTAGATGTGGAAGATCAAATCAAATCACATTTTATTTGTCACATACACATGGTTAGCAGATGTTAATGCTTGTGCTTCTAGTTCCGACAATGCAGTAATAACCAACAAGTAATCTAACTAACAATTCCAAAACTACTGTCTTATACACAGTGTAAGGGGATAAAGAATATGTACATAAGGATATATGAATGAGTGATGGTACGGGGCAGCATACAGTAGATGGTATCGAGTACAGTATATACATATGAGATGAGTATGTGGACAAAGTAAACAAAGTGGCATAGTTAAAGTGGCTAGTGATACATGTATTACATAAGGATGCAGTCGATGATATAGAGTACAGTATATACGTTTGCATATGAGATGAATAATGTAGGGTAAGTAACATTATATAAGGTAGCATTGTTTAAAGTGGCTAGTGATATATTTACATTTCCCACCAATTCCCATTATTAAAGTGGCTGGAGTTGGGTCAGTGTCAATGTCAGTGTGTTGGCAGCAGCCACTCAATGTTAGTGGTGGCTGTTTAACAGTCTGATGGCCTTGAGATAGAAGCTGTTTTTCAGTCTCCCGGTCCCAGCATTGATGCACCTGTACTGACCTCGCCTTCTGGATGATAGCGAGGTGAACAGGCAGAGGCTCGGGTGGTTGATGTCCTTGATGATCTTTTTGGCCTTCCTGTAACATTGGGTGGTGTAGGTGTCCTGGAGGGCAGGTAGTTTGCCCCCGGTGATGCGTTGTGCAGACCTCACTACCCTCTGGAGAGCCTTGCGGTTGAGGGCGGAGCAGTTGCCTTACCAGGCGGTGATAAAGCCCGCCAGGATGCTCTCGATTGTGCATCTGTAGAAGTTTGTGAGTGCTTTTGGTGACAAGCCAAATTTCTTCAGCCTCCTGAGGTTGAAGAGGCGCTGCTGCGCCTTCTTCACGACGCTATCTGTGTGAGTGGACCAATTCAAGTTTGTCTGTGATGTGTATGCCGAGGAACTTAAAACTTGCTACCCTCTCCACTACTGTTCCATCAATGTGGATAGCGGGGTGTTCCCTCTGCTGTTTCCTGAAGTCCACAATCATCTCCTTAGTTTTGTTGACGTTGAGTGTGAGGTTATTTTCCTGACACCACACTCCGAGGGCCCTCACCTCCTCCCTGTAGGCCATCTCGTCGTTGTTGGTAATCAAGCCTACCACTGTTGTGTCGTCCGCAAACTTGATGATTGAGTTGGAGGCGTGCGTGGCCACGCAGTCGTGGGTGAACAGGGAGTACAGGAGAGGGCTCAGAACGCACCCTTGTGGGGCCCCGTGTTGAGGATCAGCGGGGAGGAGATGTTGTTGCCTACCCTCACCACCTGGGGGCGGCCCGTCAGGAAGTCCAGTACCCATTCTCACATAGGTATTCCTCTTGTCCAGATGGGTTAGGGCAGTGTGCAGTGTGGTTGAGATTGCATCGTCTGTGGACCTATTTGGGCGGTAAGCAAATTGGAGTGAGTCTAGGGTGTCAGGTAGGGTGGAGGTGATATGGTCCTTGAGTAGTCTCTCAAAGCACTTCATGATGACGGAAGTGAGTGCTACGGGGCGGTAGTCGTTTAGCTCAGTTATCTTAGCTTTCTTGGGAACAGGAACAATGGTGGCCCTCTTGAAGCATGTGGGAACAGCAGACTGGTATAGGGATTGATTGAATATGTCCGTAAACACACCGGCCAGCTGGTCTGCGCATGCTCTGAGGGCGCGGCTGGGGATGCCATCTGGGCCTGCAGCCTTGCGAGGGTTAACACGTTTAAATGTCTTACTCACCTCGGCTGCAGTGAAGGAGAGACCGCATGTTTTCGTTGCAGGCCGTGTCAGTGGCCTGTATTGACCAGATGTAGAATGACAGACCAGGTGTAGCTAGATGTGGAAGACGAGATGTAGATGACAGACGAGATGTAGAATGACAGACCAGATGTAGAATGACAGACCAGATGTAGCTAGATGTAGAAGACGAGATGTAGAATGACAGACCAGATGTTGCTAGATGTGGAAGACGAGATGTAGAATGATAGGATGTAGCAGACAAGATGGCTACAGTGAAATGCTCAGGCCTCTTGTGATTTGAATCCATCCTGATTCCTGAGTTGTGTTTTACGTTGAGTTAAATTGACAGGATGTGAGTGAAATAACCTTGGATGAGACCAGTGGAATTTCCAGTATTTGTGTGAAAATACTGCACAGAAGTTAAGTCCGGAGGTAGTGTGGAAAGCTGACATTGTCATGAAGATGTGCGGTTCGAAGGACCTTTATTACCATAAATGTTACACGGAATATCTGCGCGATCCATTTCTAAAAATATATATTTATAAAAAATGCTTAAACTTGACGCACGCAAATACATACGCATGTTTCCTGCTATAAATCAGACCTGTCGTAAAACTGTGCGTGAACGAGCATTTATAACAACGGCTGAACGTTGCCCGTCCTTCAGCTTCCATGGTGACAATAACACCCTTATTTGGCTTTGTGAATATTGGACAGTATCTATAGGAAATAGCAATGGCCAAGTCTTTGGAGGTTTTGACATGAGGTTTTCCTTTCCAAAAATGAAATGTGCTGTAAAAGTCACATAATAAGTTGCGTGGACTCACTCTGTGTGCAATAAAAGTCCTTAACATCATTGTTGAATGACTCCCATCGTCTCTGTACCCCACACATACAAATAGGTCCCTCGGTGTAGCAGTGAATTTCAAACAACCACAAACACCTGGGAGGTTTTCCAATGCCTCACAATGAAGGGCACCCATTGGTAGATGGGTAATAAAATAAACAGACATCGAATATCCCTTTTGAGCATGGTGAAATTAATGATTACACTTTGGATGGTGTATCAATACACCCAGTCCTTCCTAACTCAGTTGCCGGAGAGGAAGGAAACAAAACAGGGATTTCACCATGAGGCCAATGGTGACTGTAAAACAGTGAGTTTAATGGCTGTGAAAGGAGAATTTTGAGGATGGATCAACAACATTGTAGTTACTCCACAATACTAAGGACAGAGTGAAAAGGAGGAAGCCTGTACAGAATACAAATATTGCAAAAATAGTGATGCTCCAATATGACATTTTTGGCTGATAACCGATATTTACAATTTTAGCGGCCTTTTTAAAGAATTCTAGTATAGGTAAATAGTTAAAACACACACACATTGACACAGCGGTCTAAGACACTGCATCTCAGTGCTAGAGGCGTCACTACAGACACCCTGGTTCAAATCCAGGCTGTATCACATCCGGCCGTGATTGGGAGTCGCTTTAGGGTGAGCATTGGCCCAGCATTGGCCGGGGTAGGCCGTCATTGTAAATAAGAATTTGCTCTGAACTGACTTGCCTAGTTAAATAAAGGTCACACACCACACTGACCAAACATGTATTTTGTTGGCATTTCTGCATGTCCCCATTACCAGTAAAACATCATCAAATCTGATTTCTTTCACTTATTTGCTGTGTTGTTCCGTTGTTCAGTCGTTTCATTCTCAACCAGCATTTCTATGGCACGCCGTTTGCGTCGTTGCTATGGGACGCCGCTTGGGTCGTTGCTATGGGACGCCGCTTGGGTCGTTGCTATGGGACGCCGCTTGGGTCGTTGCTATGGGACGCCGCTTGGGTCGTTGCTATGGGACGCCGCTTGGGTCGTTGCTATGGGACGCCGTTTGTGTCGTTGCTATGGGACGCCGTTTGGGTCGTTGCTATGGCAATATCTAAAATACCCATAATTTATAAGAAATGTCATTTGTTTTAATGATGGTCGGACCCATCTATGTGAAGCTAGCCACAATAAGGATTAGGCACAATTGTGGACTTGGCGGTTAGTCTTCAAAATAAAAGTATGGCATAATTCTATTATTTGTATTAATTTGCTTCACTGTCAGTGACACACTTTTATTTTTGAAGGCAAACTGCAAATTCCACAATCGTTCCTAATTATCTGGTCCGATCAAGCCTCACTAGCCAGATGAAGCTAGCTGGCTGCTTATAACGTTAACTTTGGGCAACAGGGTTAAGTAGCTGACTAGCTATTTATTTTCATGAACTGAAGTTCAATATCAATAGTCAAACAACAAGTGGCAACCTTGCTAATACTCAAGGATTCCTAAATCATTGCTAAGAATAATGAAAATGACTGCAGTTTCTACTGGTCATTGTTTTCAGGCTGGTTGTATTGATGCTAGCTAGGCACCAAGCTAAAGCTAGTTAGGCACCAAGCTAAAGAGCTAAAGCTAGCTAGGCACCAAGCTAAAGCTAGCTAGGCACCAAGCTAAAGCTAGCTAGGCACCAAGCTAAAGCTAGCTAGGCACCAAGCTAAAGCTAGCTAGGCACCAAGCTAAAGCTAGCTAGGCACCAAGCTAAAGCTAGCTAGGCACCAAGCTAAAGCTAGCTACCCCAGAAGTTGCGGTCGAACAAATGATGCTTTATTGCCAACATAGTATTGTAAACACATCGTTCGTGGCCGGTGTTTGCTTGTTTGCAGACATTTTTGTACAGCTTTGACAGAGCTACTGTATCTTTTTGACACGCAAAGACCCAAACGGCGTTCCATAGTATGTATGTTGTGAAGCTAATAGCAGTGATTTTTCAGACATCTGAAAAATAGCGCATTTGTTAGTGTGTACGGGTGCTCGACCAGTTGGCGAAAGCCAACATCCCCCACGACAGAGAACGGTTGTTTGTCGAGGGCAATGAATTCCATTATCTTGGCGTTAATGGATCGACTTTGAGTCATCTCGCTGATATGTTGTTACTATTTCAAATGACTGCTGGACTTGTTCTCTGCTCGATCCACATAACAGACATTGTGGGCCAGGTTAGGAATGCTGTGTTGAACGTGTAGCGCTACATTTTACTTGGCGTCATTACGTCATGTACCTACGTAAGGTTTGCACGTCAGCTAGTTCTACATGGGGGGGTCCAAGCCAGTTCTACATGGGGGGTCCAAGCCAGTTCTACATGGTGGGGGGGGGTCCAAGCCAGTTCTACATGGGGGGTCCAAGCCAGTTCTACATGGGGGGTCCAAGCCAGTTCTACATGGGGGGTCCAAGCCAGTTCTACATGGGGGGTTCAAGCCAGTTCTACATGGGGGGGTCCAAGCCAGTTCTACATGGGGGGGTCCAAGCCAGTTCTACATGGGGGTTCAAGCCAGTTCTACATGGGGGGTCCAGGCCAGTTCTACATGGGGGGGGTCCAAGCCAGTTCTACATGGGGGGGGTCCAAGCCAGTTCTACATGGGGGGGGGTCCAAGCCAGTTCTACATGGGGGGGGTCCAAGCCAGTTCTACATGGGGGGGTCCAAGCCAGTTCTACATGGGGGGGAGGTCCAAGCCAGTTCTACATGGGGGGGGGGTCCAAGCCAGTTCTACATGGGGGGGTCCAAGCCAGTTCTACATGGGGGGAGGTCCAAGCCAGATCTACATGGGGGGGGTCCAAGCCAGTTCTACATGGGGGGGGGGGTCCAAGCCAGTTCTACATGGGGGGGGTCCAAGCCAGTTCTACATGGGGGAGGTCCAAGCCAGTTCTACATGGGGGGGGAGGTCCAAGCCAGTTCTACATGGGGGGAGGTCCAAGCCAGTTCTACATGGGGGGAGGTCCAAGCCAGTTCTACATGGGGGGAGGGGGTGGTCCAAGCCAGTTCTACATGGGGGGGAGGTTCAAGCCAGTTCTACATGGGGGGGGGTCCAAGCCAGTTCTAAATGGGGGGGTGAATAATTCCCCATTAGCACAAGGCTGCTACTAGGCTACTTTTGCTGCCTTGCATAATTCCCACCACAAGAAACCGTGCTAAAGATTGTCACGTCAAGTTTAGTTTTTATGAAGGGCAAGTTTTGTGTGAACTGGCGCAAGCATATTGTCTGTTTTACTACGCTACATTTTAACAAGGCCGCTGGGACCTGAGAAGTCGTTAGCTACCACATCAGACCATTTACATTTAAGTCATTTAGCAGACGCTCTTATCCAGAGCGACTTACAAATTGGTGCATTCACCTTATGACATCCAGTGGGACAGTCACTTAACAATAGTGCATCTAAAACTTAGGGGGGGTGAGAAGGATTACTTATCCTATCCTAGGTATTCCTTAAAGAGGTGGGGTTTCAGGTGTCTCCATGACTCAGGTTGTTACGTCAGTGTGAAATGTTTTAAAAAGCATTTTAAAAAATACTTCAAAGTTTGTTTGACAACCTTGCACATTCATGTTTCATTCTTTATTTAACTA
Source organism: Oncorhynchus gorbuscha (assembly GCF_021184085.1). NCBI lineage: Eukaryota > Metazoa > Chordata > Actinopteri > Salmoniformes > Salmonidae > Oncorhynchus > Oncorhynchus gorbuscha. The sequence continues at coordinate 95,975,575 of NC_060177.1, forward strand.
GGTAAGTCATTGATAAATGGGTTATCTGTGGAAGACACAACACCTCTCTGATTCAGAGGGGTTGGGTTATCTGTGGAAGACACAACACCTCTCTGATTCAGAGGGGTTGGGTTATCTGTGGAAGACACAACACCTCTCTGATTCAGAGGGGTTGGGTTATCTGTGGAAGACACAACACCTCTCTGATTCAGAGGGGTTGGGTTATCTGTGGAAGACACAACACCTCTCTGATTCAGAGGGGTTGGGTTATCTGTGGAAGACACAACACCTCTCTGATTCAGAGGGTTGGGTTATCTGTGGAAGACACAACACCTCTCTGATTCAGAGGGGTTGGGTTATCTGTGGAAGACACAACACCTCTCTGATTCAGAGGGGTTGGGTTATCTGTGGAAGACACAACACCTCTCTGATTCAGAGGGGTTGGGTTATCTGTGGAAGACACAACACCTCTCTGATTCAGAGGGGTTGGGTTATCTGGAAGACACAACACCTCTCTGATTCAGAGGGGTTGGGTTATCTGTGGAAGACACAACACCTCTCTGATTCAGAGGGGTTGGGTTATCTGTGGAAGACACAACACCTCTCTGATTCAGAGGGGTTGGGTTATCTGTGGAAGACACAACACCTCTCTGATTCAGAGGGGTTGGGTTATCTGTGGAAGACACAACACCTCTCTGATTCAGAGGGGTTGGGTTATCTGTGGAAGACACAACACCTCTCTGATTCAGAGGGTTGGGTTATCTGTGGAAGACACAACACCTCTCTGATTCAGAGGGGTTGGGTTATCTGTGGAAGACACAACACCTCTCTGATTCAGAGGGTTGGGTTATCTGTGGAAGACACAACACCTCTCTGATTCAGAGGGGTTGGGTTATCTGTGGAAGACACAACACCTCTCTGATTCAGAGGGGTTGGGTTATCTGTGGAAGACACAACACCTCTCTGATTCAGAGGGGTTGGGTTATCTGTGGAAGACACAACACCTCTCTGATTCAGAGGGGTTGGGTTATCTGTGGAAGACACAACACCTCTCTGATTCAGAGGGGTTGGGTTATCTGTGGAAGACACAACACCTCTCTGATTCAGAGGGGTTGGGTTATCTGTGGAAGACACAACACCTCTCTGATTCAGAGGGGTTGGGTTATCTGTGGAAGACACAACACCTCTCTGATTCAGAGGGGTTGGGTTATCTGTGGAAGACACAACACCTCTCTGATTCAGAGGGTTGGGTTATCTGTGGAAGACACAACACCTCTCTGATTCAGAGGGGTTGGGTTATCTGTGGAACATACATCAATGTATTCAACTGAAATGTAACTGGCTAGTTATCCCTTTTCCTTGAAACAACCAAGGATTATAATGTCCCGTGTTTCAATGGGGCAGTATTCTGTAAATACTGGTGGCTGAGTAAAGTGGTGCTTCTCAGCTCGGTGTTTGATTACTAGTTCTAACCTGCCAGGAAATCTGGCTGATGCCAGAGAGAGTGACGAGCCGCCCCTGCCTCCCTTCCTGCATCAAAGGTGCCACCCCCCCCCCTCTCTCCATCCCTCCCTCCCTGCATCAAAGGTGCCCCCTCTCTCTCTCTCTCCATCCCTCCCTCCCTGCATCAAAGATGCTCTCCCTCTCTCCCTGCAATAAATGTGCATCAGGGGAATTAGTCCCTTCCTCTCCCCATGCACCATCTGGTCAGGTGATGTTTCTCTTTTACCCAGCTAGCTCATTATCAGGCAGCCATTTTGGTCAACACCCACTCTGCTGTCTGTCAGAGGAGCAGCGACTCACACAACCAATCCTGTGAGGGCTAGCCGAACGAGAGGGGCAGAGGCAGAGCCAACCAAAGGAGAGGCTGTCATTCCAGCAGAGCAGAGACCTAGCGTTGTCATCCCAGTACCCAGGCCGCGCCCAGGCAGAGATCTAGCGTTGTTACCCCAGTACCCAGGCCGCGCCGCAGAGGAAAGGAGGAGAGGGCAGGGCTGCAGCTTTTTGTTGAGACAGATGCACACTGGTGGCTTTTCTCCCCAGTTCTCTGTAAAAACAAACGGGAGTGAGTGAAGAGGGGAGGAGGCACGGAGAGGAAGACGAGAATTAACACCATCCATCCTTTTTTTTCTATCTGGGAAGACTGCGGAGTGCTTCTCTTCTCTCTCTTTCATTCCTGTTCTTATTGTATCTGGGAAGACTGCTGTCTGCTTTTCTCTTCCTTTTCATTCCTATTGTATCTGGGAAGACTGCTGTTGTTCGGCACAGAGATTTTCTCTTCCTTTTCATTCCTATTGTATCTGGGAAGACACAAATCCTCTCCATCCCCCTCTTTGCGGCCTTAGTTGCCGTTTGTCTCTCAGCCCTCTATTCGCTGAGTCATCATGGCAGACGTTACGCCTCAGGCCGATGCCCCGACCCCCACCACCGACAAGATCACGCAGGCCGCCCGGGAGACCATCTACTTGTGTAACTTCCGCGTGTCGGTGGACGGAGAATGGCTCTGTCTCAGGGAGCTGAACGACATCTCCCTCACCCCAGACCCAGAGCCAGCCCACGAAGGTAGGTGATAGACCGTAACATAGACAGAGGGACCTGACCTGATCACCACTCCTAGAGACTCACCCACTCCTACTGAGACTATATGACCTGGTCCTAGATCACCACTCCTACTGAGAGACTCTTTATGACCTGATCCTAGATCACCACTCCTACTGAGAGACTCTTTATGACCTGATCCTAGATCACCTCTCCTACTGAGACCCTTTATGACCTGATCCTAGATCAACACTCCTACTGAGACCCTTTATGACCTGATCCTAGATCACCACTCCTACTGAGACTCTTTATGACCTGATCCTAGATCACCACTCCTACTGAGACTCTTTATGACCTGATCCTAGATCACCACTCCTACTGAGACTCTTTATGACCTGATCCTAGATCACCACTCCTACTGAGACTCTTTATGACCTGATCCTAGATCACCACTCCTACTGAGACTCTTTATGACCTGATCCTAGATCAACACTCCTACTGAGACTCTTTGTGACCTGATCCTAGATCAACACTCCCAGGAGGAGGAACGAATGGAATTTTACAGTAATTCAATTTAAATGTTTCAAGAAGAAAATGACATGAATTTTGTTGTGGTAGTGGAGACCATAACATAATCTAACATAATCAGAACAGTAATCTCAAAAAAAAGAAAAGTTTTTTGTTTGTTTAGCTCATAATTAAATGTTGTTTAGCTCATAATTAAATGTTGAAGTGTCTGTAATAAAATAAACATGGCAAAAACATGTAGACATTTAATAAATCGATTGTTATAACTTCCTAAATATATTTTACAACGGAGGGGGGTGTACCAAGATGGAGGCACGGTGGCTTCAACACAGCGCCCCCTATCTGTCATCTAGTGTATATATCAATCATAGAATTTTACACTTGAATTTATTCAACATTAAATACGGCTACTTTTAATGACATGATACTTTCTATGAGAGCCACCAAAACGGTCAACCGGAACTCCCTCTACTGGTGATTAGTTGTTATTACTTTGTTTAACCTTTTATTTAACGAGGCAGTTAAGAAATAATTCTTATTTACAATGACTGCCGACCCAAAAGGCAAAAGACCTCATGCAGGGATGGGGGGCTGGGGATTAAAAATATAGGACAAAACACACATCAAGATGTTGTTGTCTTTAGGTCTGTCTTTATGTAGTAAGGCAGCCACACATGACAACACAGCAGGGTAGCAACACAGCATGGTAGCAACACAGCGTGGTAGCACCACAGCGTGGTAGCACCACAGCGCGGTAGCAACACAGCGCGGTAGCACCACAGCGCGGTAGCAACACAACAACAGCACAGCGTGGTAGCAGCACAGCGTGGTAGCAGCACAGCGTGGTAGCAGCACAGCGTGGTAGCAACACAGCGTGGTAGCAGCACAGCGTGGTAGCAACACAGCGTGGTAGCAACACAGCGTGGTAGCAGCACAGCGTGGTAGCAGCACAGCGTGGTAGCAGCACATGGTAGCAACACAACAGCAGCACAGCGTGGTAGCAGAACAGCATGGTAGCAACACAGCATGGTAGCAACACAACAGCAGCACAGCATGGTAGCAACACAGCGTGGTAGCAGCACAGCATGGTAGCAACACAACAGCAGCACCGCGTGGTCGCAACACAGCGTGGTAGCAACACAGCATGGTAGCAACACAACAGCAACAGAGCGTGGTAGCAACACAGCGTGGTAGCAACAGAGCGTGGTAGCAACACAGCGTGGTAGCAACACAGCGTGGTAGCAGCACAGCGTGGTAGCAACACAGCGTGGTAGCAGCACAGCGTGGTAGCAACACAGCGTGGTAGCAACACAGCGTGGTAGCAACACAGCGTGGTAGCAACACAGCGTGGTAGCAACACAGCGTGGTAGCAACACAGCGTGGTAGCAACACAACAGCAGCACAGCATGTTAGCAACACAGCGTGGTAGCAACACAGCGTGGTAGCAACACAGCGTGGTAGCAACACAGCGTGGTAGCAACACAACAGCAACACAGCGTGGTAGCAACACAGCGTGGTAGCAACACAGCGTGGTAGCAACACAGCGTGGTAGCAACACAACAGCAACACAGCGTGGTAGCAACACAGCGTGGTAGCAACACAGCGTGGTAGCAACACAGCGTGGTAGCAACACAACAGCAGCACAGCGTGGTAGCAACACAACAGCAGCACAGCGTGGTAGCAGCACCGCGTGGTAGCAACACAACATGGTAGCAACACAACAGCAACACAGCGTGGTAGCAACCCAGCGTGGTAGAAACACAGTGTGGTAGCAACACAACAGCAACACAGCGTGGTAGCAACGCAACAGCAACACAGCGTGGTAGCAGCACAGCGTGGTAGCAACACAACAGCAACACAGCGTGGTAGAAACACAGCGTGGTAGCAACACAGCGTGGTAGCAGCACAGCGTGGTAGCAACACAACAGCAACACAGCGTGGTAGAAACACAGCGTGGTAGCAACACAGCGTGGTAGCAGCACAGCGTGGTAGCAACACAGCGTGGTAGCAACACAGCGTGGTAGCAACACAACGTGGTAGCAACACAACATGGTAGCAACACAGCGTGGTAGCAACACAGCGTGGTAGCAACACAGCGTGGTAGCAGCACAGCGTGGTAGCAACACAACAGCAGCACAGCGTGGTAGCAACACAACAGCAACACAGCGTGGTAGCAGCACAGCGTGGTAGCAACACAACAGCAGCACAGCGTGGTAGCAACACAACAGCAACACAGCGTGGTAGCAGCACAGCGTGGTAGCAACACAACAGCCGCACAGCGTGGTAGCAACACAACAGCAGCACCGCGTGGTCGCAACACCGCGTGGTAGCAACACAACATGGTAGCAACACAACAGCAACACAGCGTGGTAGCAGCACAGCGTGGTAGCAACACAACAGCAACACAGCGTGGTAGCAACGCAACAGCAACACAGCGTGGTAGCAACGCAACAGCAACACAGCGTGGTAGCAGCACAGCGTGGTAGCAACACAGCGTGGTAGCAACACAAAACATGGTACCAACATTATTGAGCACAGACAACAACACAAGGGGCAAGAAGGTAGAGTCAGGTCTGTAGGCCTCCTTGCTCGCATACACTTTTTCAGTTCTGCCCGCAAGTGTTCTATAGGATTGAGGTCAAGGCTTTGTGATGGCCACTCCAATACCTTGCCTTTGTTGTCCTTAAGCCATTTTGCCACAACTTTTGAAGTAGGCTTGGGGGTCATTGTCCATGTGGAAGACCCATTTGCGACCAATTCTTTAACTTCCTGACTGATGTCTTGAGATGGTGCTTCATCATATCCACATATATATGCAGGTGTTTTCCAAATCATGTCCAATCCAATGGATTTACCACCGGTGGTGCTATAACGGATTTGAAGTATTATTTTTGCCAGATTGTAATTGGGATGTTTAGTTTTATGTTCCTTTTGATTTCATAAGCTCAGTGACCATGTTTTTTAAATGACAGTTTGTCATCAAGCCAGATACCGTTTATATTTGTAGGAAAGAATTCACTCAATTTGTGTCATTAGTCATTATAAAAATCTCTGTCTACTGGGAGCAGGTTGAAATGACAGCAGCGATGTCCTCTCTCTGTCTATTGGGAGCAGGTTGAAATGACAGCAGTGACGTCCTCTCTCTGTCTATTGGGAGCAGGTTGAAATGACAGCAGTGATGTCCTCTCTCTGTCTATTGGGAGCAGGTTGAAATGACAGCAGTGATGTCCTCTCTCTGTCTATTGGGAGCAGGTTGAAATGACAGCAGTGACGTCCTCTCTCTGTCTACTGGGAGCAGCTTGAAATGACAGCAGTGATGTCCTCTCTCTGTCTACTGGGAGCAGGTTGAAATGACAGCAGCGATGTCCTCTCTCTGGGAGCAGGTTGAAATGACAGCAGCGATGTCCTCTCTCTGTCTATTGGGAGCAGGTTGAAATGACAGCAGTGATGTCCTCTCTCTGTCTATTGGGAGCAGGTTGAAATGACAGCAGTGATGTCCTCTCTCTGGGAGCAGGTTGAAATGACAGCAGTGATGTCGTCTCTCTGGGAGCAGGTTGAAATGACAGCAGTGATGTCCTCTCTCTGTCTACTGGGAGCAGGTTGAAATGACAGCAGTGATGTCGTCTCTCTGGGAGCAGGTTGAAATGACAGCAGTGATGTCCTCTCTCTGGGAGCAGGTTGAAATGACAGCAGTGACGTCCTCTCTCTGTCTATTGGGAGCAGGTTGAAATGACAGCAGTGATGTCCTCTCTCTGTCTACTGGGAGCAGGTTGAAATGACAGCAGTGATGTCGTCTCTCTGGGAGCAGGTTGAAATGACAGCAGTGATGTCCTCTCTCTGTCTATTGGGAGCAGGTTGAAATGACAGCAGCGATGTCCTCTCTCTGTCTACTGGGAGCAGGTTGAAATGACAGCAGTGACGTCCTCTCTCTGTCTACTGGGAGCAGGTTGAAATGACAGCAGCGATGTCCTCTCTCTGTCTACTGGGAGCAGGTTGAAATGACAGCAGTGACGTCCTCTCTCTGTCTACTGGGAGCAGGTTGAAATGACAGCAGTGACGTCCTCTCTCTGTCTATTGGGAGCAGGTTGAAATGACAGCAGTGATGTCCTCTCTCTGTCTATTGGGAGCAGGTTGAAATGACAGCAGTGACGTCCTCTCTCTGTCTATTGGGAGCAGGTTGAAATGACAGCAGTGACGTCCTCTCTCTGTCTATTGGGAGCAGGTTGAAATGACAGCAGTGACGCCCTCTCTCTGTCTATTGGGAGCAGGTTGAAATGACAGCAGTGATGTCCTCTCTCTGTCTATTGGGAGCAGGTTGAAATGACAGCAGCGATGTCCTCTCTCTGGGAGCAGGTTGAAATGACAGCAGCGATGTCCTCTCTCTGTCTATTGGGAGCAGGTTGAAATGACAGCAGTGATGTCCTCTCTCTGGGAGCAGGTTGAAATGACAGCAGTGATGTCCTCTCTCTGGGAGCAGGTTGAAATGACAGCAGTGACGTCCTCTCTGTGTCTATTGGGAGCAGGTTGAAATGACAGCAGTGATGTCCTCTCTCTGTCTACTGGGAGCAGGTTGAAATGACAGCAGCGATGTCCTCTCTCTGTCTATTGGGAGCAGGTTGAAATGACAGCAGTGATGTCCTCTCTCTGTCTATTGGGAGCAGCTTGAAATGACAGCAGTGATGTCCTCTCTCTGTCTACTGGGAGCAGGTTGAAATGACAGCAGCGATGTCCTCTCTCTGTCTATTGGGAGCAGGTTGAAATGACAGCAGTGATGTCCTCTCTCTGTCTATTGGGAGCAGGTTGAAATGACAGCAGTGATGTCCTCTCTCTGGGAGCAGGTTGAAATGACAGCAGTGATGTCCTCTCTCTGGGAGCAGGTTGAAATGACAGCAGTGATGTCCTCTCTGTGTCTACTGGGAGCAGGTTGAAATGACAGCAGTGATGTCCTCTCTCTGTCTATTGGGAGCAGGTTGAAATGACAGCAGTGATGTCCTCTCTCTGGGAGCAGGTTGAAATGACAGCAGTGATGTCCTCTCTGTGTCTACTGGGAGCAGGTTGAAATGACAGCAGTGATGTCCTCTCTCTGGGAGCAGGTTGAAATGACAGCAGTGATGTCCTCTCTCTGTCTACTGGGAGCAGGTTGAAATGCCAGCAGTGATGTCCTCTCTCTGGGAGCAGGTTGAAATGACAGCAGTGATGTCCTCTCTGTGTCTACTGGGAGCAGGTTGAAATGACAGCAGTGATGTCCTCTCTCTGTCTATTGGGAGCAGGTTGAAATGACAGCAGTGATGTCCTCTCTCTGGGAGCAGGTTGAAATGACAGCAGTGATGTCCTCTCTGTGTCTACTGGGAGCAGGTTGAAATGACAGCAGTGATGTCCTCTCTCTGTCTATTGGGAGCAGGTTGAAATGACAGCAGTGATGTCCTCTCTCTGGGAGCAGGTTGAAATGACAGCAGTGATGTCCTCTCTGTGTCTACTGGGAGCAGGTTGAAATGACAGCAGTGATGTCCTCTCTCTGGGAGCAGGTTGAAATGACAGCAGTGATGTCCTCTCTCTGTCTACTGGGAGCAGGTTGAAATGACAGCAGTGATGTCCTCTCTCTGGGAGCAGGTTGAAATGACAGCAGTGATGTCCTCTCTCTGGGAGCAGGTTGAAATGACAGCAGCGACGTCCTCTCTCTGTCTATTGGGAGCAGGTTGAAATGACAGCAGTGATGTCCTCTCTCTGTCTATTGGGAGCAGGTTGAAATGACAGCAGTGATGTCCTCTCTCTGGGAGCAGGTTGAAATGACAGCAGTGATGTCCTCTCTCTGGGAGCAGGTTGAAATGACAGCAGTGATGTCCTCTCTCTGTCTATTGGGAGCAGGTTGAAATGACAGCAGTGATGTCCTCTCTCTGTCTATTGGGAGCAGGTTGAAATGACAGCAGTGATGTCCTCTCTCTGGGAGCAGGTTGAAATGACAGCAGTGATGTCCTCTCTGTGTCTACTGGGAGCAGGTTGAAATGACAGCAGTGATGTCGTCTCTCTGTCTACTGGGAGCAGGTTGAAATGACAGCAGTGATGTCCTCTCTCTGGGAGCAGGTTGAAATGACAGCAGTGATGTCCTCTCTCTGTCTACTGGGAGCAGGTTGAAATGACAGCAGTGATGTCCTCTCTCTGGGAGCAGGTTGAAATGACAGCAGTGATGTCCTCTCTCTGGGAGCAGGTTGAAATGACAGCAGCGACGTCCTCTCTCTGTCTATTGGGAGCAGGTTGAAATGACAGCAGCGACGTCCTCTCTCTGTCTATTGGGAGCAGGTTGAAATGACAGCAGCGACGTCCTCTCTCTGTCTATTGGGAGCAGGTCACCTTCCCCTTCTCAGTTTTGATATGCTCTGCCTTCAGCTGTTGCCGTGGTGACCAATGTATGTTTGTACCAGGGTGTGTGTTGCTCAAATCTCTTCCTCTTTCTCTCCTATGTCTCCTGCCTCCTTTGTGTCCCCCTCTCTCTCTCTGTCACTCCAGATCCGAAGGACCCTATAGCCATCGTTTGTTGACATCTCTTCTTCTTTCTCTCTCTTCCCTCTCTCCTTTATCTTTTCTACTTGTCCCTCCATTTCCTCCTCTACTCTCTCCCTCTATCCCTCTGTCCAGATCCGAAGGACCCTATAGCCATCGTTTGTTGACATCTCTTCTTCTTTCTCTCTCTTCCCTCTCTCCTTTATCTTTTCTACTTGTCCCTCCATTTCCTCCTCTACTCTCTCCCTCTATCCCTCTGTCCAGATCCGAAGGACCCTATAGCCATCGTTTGTTGACATCTCTTCTTCTTTCTCTCTCTTCCCTCTCTCCTTTATCTTTTCTACTTGTCCCTCCATTTCCTCCTCTACTCTCTCCCTCTATCCCTCTGTCCAGATCCGAAGGACCCTATAGCCATCGTTTGTTGACATCTCTTCTTCTTTCTCTCTCTTCCCTCTCTCCTTTATCTTTTCTACTTGTCCCTCCATTTCCTCCTCTACTCTCTCCCTCTATCCCTCTGTCCAGATCCGAAGGACCCTATAGCCATCGTTTGTTGACATCTCTTCTTCTTTCTCTCTCTTCCCTCTCTCCTTTATCTTTTCTACTTGTCCCTCCATTTCCTCCTCTACTCTCTCCCTCTATCCCTCTGTCCAGATCCGAAGGACCCTATAGCCATCGTTTGTTGACATCTCTTCTTCTTTCTCTCTCTTCCCTCTCTCCTTTATCTTTTCTACTTGTCCCTCCATTTCCTCCTCTACTCTCTCCCTCTATCCCTCTGTCCAGATCCGAAGGACCCTATAGCCATCGTTTGTTGACATCTCTTCTTCTTTCTCTCTCTTCCCTCTCTCCTTTATCTTTTCTACTTGTCCCTCCATTTCCTCCTCTACTCTCTCCCTCTATCCCTCTGTCCAGATCCGAAGGACCCTATAGCCATCGTTTGTTGACATCTCTTCTTCTTTCTCTCTCTTCCCTCTCTCCTTTATCTTTTCTACTTGTCCCTCCATTTCCTCCTCTACTCTCTCCCTCTATCCCTCTGTCCAGATCCGAAGGACCCTATAGCCATCGTTTGTTGACATCTCTTCTTCTTTCTCTCTCTTCCCTCTCTCCTTTATCTTTTCTACTTGTCCCTCCATTTCCTCCTCTACTCTCTCCCTCTATCCCTCTGTCCAGATCCGA